>NC_056739.1:1791850786-1792152036 GCF_019279795.1 Protopterus annectens
AGCACTTCTAAGAATTTAATTCAAAGAAGTACTTTGGTGACTGGTTGGCACCTTGAATTCAGTTCAGTTTGGAGGTTTTTTACTTATTTCTTCCTTTCTTCAAATTTACCCAAATTACTTCTGACTATTTCTATTCATATATGAATTATACCTGTTGCAATAATTTGTCATGTGCATTTCTACCTACAATATATTCTGTCAAGTCAGGATTCTATTTGCTAATGTGTGGCATGTCTTAGTAAATGAAAAAAAAAAAAAAAAGGTTTTAAAAAATGGATGGATCTGTGGCACTGAATCATGAAGCCCTGACTATAACGCAGGATCGTGAAGCAGCTTGATCGTGAATGAGTTGGCTTTGGAGGTGTCAGTAAGCAGCAAATGCCTGCTTACCTATCTCGGAGCAGATACAGTTGAAGTCTGCAAATATGCTAGAATGTACTGCTAGATATCAGGGAATATGCACCATGTGCAAGGATCAGGCATTTGCAGCAGCAGGGAGAAACTGATAAAAAAAAAATGGAAAATTGGCTCTCTGCAATCAACTTGAACTGGGGCCATAAGCCTAAAGTGCCACACCAAAGTGAGGAGAAAACAGACCCAGTAATGGGCTGCCTCTCCCTGAGGACAGCAAATAAACCATGGTATCTTTGAGGAAAGACACCGAGTTTCAGAGGACTATAGGAACTCCAAAACAGTAAACACTATGGCCATGTTGAAGCTGTTGACATTATTAATAATTTATGAAGCATTTTTGAGTAATAAATGCAATAAAAGTGACATAGCAAATTAATTCTATACAAAGACACATTCATACAGAAGTGCGCACACACACACACACACACACACACACACACACACACACACACACACTCACACACAAACAATTGCAGGTATAGAGATATTTTATTCAGAATGGCTATAGGAATTATTATATTCTGTTGCTTACACTGTCTGATCTGGTTCCATTACTTGAAATTCTGTGTGTCAAATCAACACTAGGGGTGTTGAAAAATGATTAGGAAGACTAAAAATAAAAACCAATAACAGAAAAAAAAAAACACAAAGTGCCCCCCCACACACACACACTTGAATGAGGAAGAAGCATTCTACACTTTGCGGCATGGCTGTCAAACTCTGCAATACATGATGTGCCAACTCAAACAATACAGAACAGCCTCTTATTTTCCTTCTTCACCCAATAATATTAATAAAAAGAAAGTATTGCTTTCCTGATGGCCCAAAATGACGCAGGTGGTGTCCCTTTGTATCGTTGCGGGTTTAGGAAAGCTAAGTGTCATGCTTGCAAATAAAACCACAATAGAGATGCGAGTAGAGTCAGCTGGGATGTGCAAGCTGTAAGATTTAGATGCTGTAGAGACACAAACTTCCTCCTAACTTGCTGAACCCTGACTTAAAGAACCAATAGAAAGATGAGGAGAACAAAGTTCCTCGTCTTAGCAGGAACAAAGCCACTTCTGATGATTGATGGAAACTTGACATCTCTCGCTGCACTGATTTCTGTGATAATAGAATCCAGCAACCCTGTGTGATAATTTCTAGTCTGCAGAAGGTTCTTAAGCACAACACACTGTTTAATAAAGCAATCATTTTCACTAACAATGCCTGAAATACGAATGAATTGACCCCTTGCCTGACTTTAAGTACTAAACATGTTATCTCCCTTTTACGTAGAAACAACCAGAACAGTAGTCGGAAAACCTAACTAATAGCGCACAGAAGACTCAAAAGGACTACAATATTTGCCAAAAGGGTTTACACGAATACAAAATTGTGCAAAACCAACAAGCAAGATCTAAAAAAAAAAGATAAAGCAGTGAATTCCCACAGCGGCAAGTAGAACAGTCATCACATAACTGGGGCCAGAACTAGCACACGTGGTGCTCGGCTACCCCTTTAAATACAAAATCCTTCAAGCATAGACTCTGCAAGCTTACTAAACAAGCGTTTTTTTTTTTTTGAAAACAGGACTACACAACAAGCAATACATACTGAACTAATCAGCACAAGCCTGGGAAAAACAGAAAATTACAACTACTACTGTAAATTAACGGACCGGAGTTCCGCTGTGGCGACCCCTAACCGGGAAAAGCCGAAAGACATAAACAAACAAAACTGTAAATTAACGGCTCGATTTATCTGAATGCTCAATCGGTGCCATACACACACACACACACACACACACACACACACACACACACACACACACACCTATTCTTTTACACAAATAGGCATTCTACTTTCATGCATGCATTCACTCACACAACCACACTTACTGCAGACAAGTATGATGCCGGTCTCCATTGCAGCTCACTGAGTTTCGGCGGGACTGCGGCTGTACTCTCTTCAATCCAGCAATCCAAGGGGGCCAGAAAAAAAAATATATAGTGATATCCAGTAGCAAAGCAGAGAATGTCTGCAGATGTATGGAAAAAAGAACAAAGCTGCTGTTGGACCCTCTATTAATTTAAGCAGGACAATGGAAACTTAGAATGGGGGTGGAGATGTTATGCGAGCAGTGGTTTGCATTGTAGGAATCTGATTGGCCGGCACTGCGTCATTCAGGAAACGCAGATGGAGTCCGCTTAGTGTAATCATAAGAAAGGACAGTAAGCATTCCAAGGTGATTTTCTCATAAAAGTCCAATAGGACCATCAGGAAACACCACTCTAAATTATAAGTTGAGACAGTAACTGACAACCTTCAGTTACTTTTTCAACTTATTTTTCACCCATAGCCTTTCATTATGTCTGTAAACTTACTAACGCTGCTGGAAGGCACTCGGGGGTAACAGCTTACATTTCCAATCGTCTCATAGCGCTTGGATGTAGGCACAGAGGCGCTATGAGACGGTACTCGGGGTTAATGAGTTAAAAGAAAGAAAGAATGATCAAGAAATTTACCCGGGATGTTGGGGATTATGATAGGGGGAAACCCTTTGCGGTGCGCCCTAGGGTTAAATTTGGTATGCCCGCTGAAACCCCCAAGAGATCGAGAGCTGCACGGCCTACATCCATTTTGAAAAAAAGAAGCAGGGAGTCAACATTTTCTGGTGAAGATTCTTCATCTAATACGGACTGGGAGGATGGCCACACTGGAGGTTCACCTGTTCTCAAGAAGAACAATTTAGAGCCAAATTTAGTAAGGGGTATCCCTTTAGGCATAAGTCCCAAAGACGAGGGGGGAGGAAACACCACAAATATCATGGGTCTTGGGGGAAATTCTTCAAACGAGGACCAAGCTTTAGATTCCAGAGTTAATAACGTGCACAATATTTCTTCTGTCAGTTTGGATGAACAACAAGTGGATGTGCTGAATAAAGGATTAAGCTTTGTGCCCAGTTTCTTTGTCCGGGAGCATTATTTTGCACAGGATGTGGTGAATGTTTGTCGTAGTTTAAATCTAAAATCTTTTTTTCATGACCCTGAGGGGAATGAGAGTGGTGCTTCTGAATCGAGAAATTTTCGCTTCAGGTCCTCCAAATTCAAGCCACCTATGCTACCCATTGTACAAATTTTCCAAAATGCTGTCCTTAATGATTTACATCTACATTTGAATAAACAGGATATGGTGAAGGATAATTTGGACAAACAGCAGAGACTATGTTTAATCTTATTAATAACATGGAAATTGTTATCGTCTCTGTGGACAAAGGTGGAGCTGTGGTGGTACAGGATTTGGAGGACTATGAAGCTGAGGGTGAGCGTCAGCTTTATAACAGCACACATCATCAAGAAATGAATGTGGATCCAACTATGGAATTTAAATGGGATATTGATCAATTCTTAGATCTGGCTGAAGATGAGGGCATTATCACAAAAGAAGTATGTTATCATTTGAAGGTAGATTATCCCAAAAAGCAGTATATTTACTTCCTTCCAAAAATTCATAAGGATCCCAAGAGACCGCCCGGTAGACCGATTGTATCAGGCAGAGGCTTCCTTACTGAGCCCTTGTCTGAATTTCTCACTTTATATTTAAAACCAGTTTTGGTTTTTATACGCTCTAGAATTCAGGACACAACCCAGTTTCTCTCTATCATTTCAGATATGCAATTGGAATTGGACTGGCTTCTATGTACTTTGGATGTCACCTCCTTGTATACCAACATCCCCCATTGGGTGGGACTAATGGACCTGCAATACTGGCTGGATAAGGCCAGTATATATATATATATACCTGGTTTTAATACACTTCTTATTTGCATGGCAGAAATGGTCCTGACTCATAACATCTTTCATTTCAAAGATAAATGTTTTTGGCAACTTCAGGGTACTGCTATGGGGGCATCTTTTGCCCCCATTTATGCGGACCTATTTATGGCGTATGTGGAAGAACAGTTAATATATGATACCAGTCACAACATCTATATTAATGAAATGGATATATGGAGAAGATATCTTGATGACTGTTGGTTGGTGTGGAGAGCAGATGTAGAATTCCTCATGGAATTTCTGGAATATTTGAACTATAACATGTGGGGTATTGAGTTTAAATTGACCTATTCCAGATCAGATACAACTTTTTTGGATGTTTTAGTTAAAAGAATGGATTTGGACACTCTAGAGAATGAAGTATTCAGGAAATTTCCACAATTCAATACCCTTTTACATGCTACAAGCTTCCACCCTCAAAATGTCATCAAGAATATCCCAAAGTCACAATTTCTTCGTATCAAAAGGATATGTTCTAGCTCTTCCATATACAACCTTTATAAAAGTGATCTTATATCTAGGTTTAAGAATAGGGGGTATTTAGGGGGTGACATCACTAGGGCCAGCCGGTTTGCTAATCAACAAGACAGATCTGAGTTATTGTCATATCGGGTTCGGGATTCTCAAAATTCACAATTACTCAGATTAGTTACAACTTATGGGAGAAATACCAATAGTCTCATGAATATCATTCGTAGACACTGGTATCTATTAAGATCAGATGATGTTCTGAAAAATTATATAGAGGATCGAGGTCTTTATTCTTTTCGGAAAGGGCGGTCCTTGAGATCCCTATTTAGTCATTATAAAAAAGTTTATGAAAAGGGTTCACGTTTAACTATACAAACCAGTTTGTCTGGTCATTCATTATTGGGCTGCTATTCATGTGGTCATTGTATTTATTGTCCTAGGGTACTAAAGTCCCAGAGCTTTACCTCACATAATTGTCCCCAGGTATACAATATCCCATTTTTTGCCAATTGTAATACCACTTGGGTTATATATCTAGCCCAGTGTAACTGTTGGGCATTTTATGTTGGACAGACGTCCCGCTCTTTCAAGATAAGGATTGGGGAACATTTGAGTGATATCAAGAACAAGAAGGGTTCCAGCTCTCTGTATAAACATATTTCTAAACACTCCACTGGAATTTTTAGCTTTATGGTCATTGACCATATTAGGTTCAAGAATAAAGAAGCCCACATATTACATGAAATTTTGACGAATAAAGAAAAACTGTGGATTATCAAGTTGGGGGCCCTTTTTTCCCCTGGGTTGAATGATCAATTTTGAAACATTCCCATTTGAACTATGTATTTGCATCTACAATTGGTTTGGATTTCATTTTATTTTATTTTGGTAATGATGTTTACAGCATGAGTAGCTGAATTTTATATTAACTTTGTGCACATTAGAGGGCGCTTCAAGTCAACATTATAAAAGTATGATAAGTGTCTTGTTTTCATCAAGTTTGGTTGCTGAAGAAGGCTTTGGCCGAAACCGGTACAACCATGTTGGTGTACTGGGATATTTTTGATCCTTTTGTCATGTATTAAATTTTGATTATGCCACAGGAGTCGGTGCTGGCTATATTTTTTTCAACTGATCTAGTAGGTGAGGCCAAAGGAATTGGAACCAAATTTGTCGTGGCCAATATGGTGCTATGAGGATTACCTTGCTCTTCAACCGCCGGGATTTCTTCAGAAACTGGGGAATGAGAGGAAAGGGCAGAAATGCGTAGAGAAGACCCAAGGGAGGGCCAATCGTGGACTAGTGAACCTGGGTGACTGTCCCGGAGGGGGAAATCAGGGCGAAGTAGTTGCTGCATTTGTAGTTGGCCGGGGATGCAAAGAGGTCACAGCAAGGACGGCCCCAGCGGTGGAAGATCTCCACCGCTATCAAGGGATTCAGGGACCACTCGTGAGGTTGCAGAATGCACCTGCAGAGTCTGTCTGCTATCACGTTGGAACTCCCAGGAATGTGCGTTGCTAGAAGAAAACGGTTGGTAGCCATCGCCCATTGCCATATCCTCCTGGCCTCTCAACAAAGGGGGTAAGATTTGGTTCCACCTTGCTTGTTGATGTACCAGACTGCCACGTTGTCTGATTGAATCGCAACTGTCCCAGGCAGCAGGGGATGGAATGCTTGCAACACCAGAAGCACCGCCCTCAGCTCTAGAACATTTATATGCAAATGGGCCTCTGGTTGGGACCAAGTGCCTTGGACTGTCTGTCCCTGACATAGCCCCACCCCACCCCATCAGGGAGGCGTCCGTGGTCACTGTGGCCTTGGGTTGATGGGGGGAAAAGGGGCAAGATCATTGAGAGAGATTATGTGACATCCACCAATTTAAATCCTGTTTGCACCTGTGGGTTACTCCAATCATGGCTGAAAGAGGATGTTGAAAAGGATACCATTGGGAGAGCAGTAGCCATTGTAGAAGCCTCATGTGAAACCTGGCCAGGGGAACAATGGTGATGGAGGCTGCCATGGAACCCAACAGCTACAGAACAGAGTGAGTCGTGGATTTTTCCTTCGAAAGGATCGGAATTAGTTGTTGCTTTATCCTTAAAATTATGTGCTCTGGAATAGCAGCTCTGCAGTTTTTTGTGTCCAAGATAACCCCTATGAATTCTGTCGATTGAAATGGGGTGCGATTGGATTTCTGCCAGTTTATGGTTATGCCTAGCCTTTGAGCAGCGAGGAGAGAGTATGCCAGGGCTATGTCTAGTAGATGTCTAGTGGGGGCGGAAATGAGCCAGTCGTCTAGGTACGGAAACACCTGGAATCCTTGAAGCCGCAAGTGAGCTGTGACACCTGCCATGCACTTTGTGAACACTCTGGGGGCTGTAGAGAGTCCGAAGGGCAGTACTCTGAACTGGTAGTGACTGGCTCCCACATGGAAGCTCAGAAATCTTCTTGATGGCCTGTCCACTTTTATGTGGTAGTATGCATCTTGAAAATTTAGAGCGCACATCCAATCGTCTTTTTCCAAAAGCGTGAGGATAGACTGTATAGCGACCATCCGGAATTTTTGTACTCTCACAAACTTGTTCAATACACTGAGATCCAAAATTGGTCTTCAGTCCCCGGTTTTCTTTGGCACCAAAAATAGTCGAGTATAATCCAGATCCTATCTGGTCTGGAGGGACTATTTGGATGACTCTCTTTCTTAGCAGCTTTTCTATCTCTAGTGCTGCTTCTTCCCTTTGACTGGGTGGAACGTCCGGGAGATTTTTTGAAGGGATGGGACAAAGATCGAATGGGATATGATGACCTCTGGTTATGATCCTTTGTACCCAAGAATCGGTGGTGATGGTTAGCCAGGCAGAAGGGTACAAGGAGAAACGTCCCCCAACCACCTCCAGAGGAAAGGAGTTGGGCCGCTCTTCAGGAGCGCTGGTAGGATTGACCAGGGGAAAGAATCCCTGGAACCCTAGTTACGCAGTCCCCCTCTGCCCCGAAGGGAGCGTTTTCCCTGTGAGTTTCCCCCTCTGCCTATAGGGGAGAACTCAGCCTGTGTGTCACGGAAAGGACCCTGAGATTTCTTGAACCATATCTTCCCATTCTTTTGGTTTCGGGAGAAAGCACATTGAGGGGAAGAATAACGAACACCTATGGCAGAAAGGGTCTTACCATCTTGTTCACATCTGGCTTTTAACTTTGGGCCCAAACAACGAGGAAGGCTCAATGGGGTCATTAAGAAAGGAAGACTTAAAAGGTTCCGTGAAGTTGCACAAGCGCATCCAGGCATGTCATCTCAAGACCGCAGCTGAACCCGCCGCTCTAGCTGCTCCTTCTGATGCGTGAAATATCAATCGCATAGAGGAGTTAGATATAGACTCAATGGTGGCCAGCTGAGAGGCCACTTTGTCACAGACCTCATCAGAGACTGCACCAAGGTTTCAGAGAGCTCAGAAACCAGATCCCTTTGAAGCCTGGTAAAATGTGCCATATAATTCAGGGACCTGATAGCAAAGATTGCTGAAGCAAAAGTGCACTTCCCTATTCTGTCCAGTGCCCGGGACTCTCTGTTAGGCGGATGGACAGTCTGGCTTTCTTCTTCTGCCAGATCCTTTTTTGTTGCGGCCGCCACCACTAAAGCATCTACAGGAAGACCTTTGGACCAGTGGGGATCTGAAGCAGGAGGGGACAAGATCTTATCTGGCCTCTGGGGAATAGCTTCAACAGTATCAGGGGCCTTCCAAGCACGCTGCACGATGACCTTGACAAGTTCATCGGCAGGTGGAGTAACCCAGGAGGTAGGGGGCTGGGTGCGAAAAGCCTGCAGGAACACAGATTCCTCAGGGGTCGGATTAGAGGGCTGCCAGTCACCTCTCTGTTTCAGGAATTCAAGGATACTGTCAAAGGATACCTCAGAGGGTGACCGAGGGGATCCTTCCCCCTTATCGAAATCTGTCTCTTCGGTGAGACTGAGTCTATGTGCTTCCTCTGGCACAAACTTTTCCGGTGGACCTCCTCAGCGGGAGAAGCTGGGGAAGACAACAGAAAAGGGGATTCCTGAGGGAATATGTCCTGCTGAAACCAGTGTACCAGAGGAGGGCGGAGGTATAGACAGTCCGGTATCACCAGCAGCAGCAAAAGCCTTCTCCATCAGTTGGAAGGCTGGTAAAACTGGAGAGGAGTGTATGTCAAGGACAGGGGGGGCACTCCTCCCCTAAGTGGCTCACCTGCCGACTCAGAGTCCCTGGATGGCTGTGAAGCAGCAAGCTGTGTGTACCACAGCTGACATCCTGGGTCATAGCAAAACTTTCCTCCCACGAAGGCAACTGCGGTTCCTTAGTGAACTCCATAAAGGGAACCGCAGAAGGGGAAGACTGTATTATATCCATTGACTTCAAAGGCAATGAAGGAGGAGAATAAGAAGGTGTCTTTGGAGAAGGGTGATCACCTCCCGAGGAAGGATAGTTCCTGGGGGGGTGGAATACCTCTGGCCAAGAATGCCTGGTCCACAAGACGCAACACATGTTCAGAAAGACCTCTAGTGGACTTCAGAGACTGAGGGAGAAAAGGGCCTGTCCACAAAAGAGGCAGACTCGGTGCCCATCTCATCTGATCGCACCAAGGACAACGGTGCCATGAAAGACTGAACTACTGTAGTCTGCACCGAAAGAGTCATCGGTGCCGATGTCATTGTCTGCACCGACACAGAGATCAGTGCCAAAGTGGTTGTCGGTGCCGAAACTGGAAACGACAAAACTGGAGTCAGTAATAAAGGCCTCGGTTGCAAGGAAAGTCTTGGAGCCGACGCGATCAAGGTCTGTGCCGACTGAACGGTCGGTGCCGATATAGTGGTAAAGGTCTGAACTGAGGAGCCCCTCGGTGCTGATATGCAGAAGGCTGCAGGAGAGGACAGAGCCGAAATCACTAATGGAGCTGAAGCCCTCGGTGCTGAAGGTCTGGACACCGAAGGTACTGAGGCTGACAGAGTTCCGGAAGCGAAATTTTTGCCTTTTCAGATTTTGGTTGATGAGAGTCCCCAGCCGGGGACGAAGGCAAGGATTTAGCTTTAGTAGAAACATCCATTTTCATATGGGCTTTAGGAGGGGTTGAGACCTCTGACCCAGAAATAGCCTCTGAAAAGGGAGATTTTAGAAGTCCCTTCAGTATCAGCTTATTTTTTCTTTCTGACAAAGTTCTATTAAAAAGGTTTTCACATATAGTACAAGGTGGTTCAACAGATAAATGGGAAGCTCCCAAACAATAAACACAAAGAGTGTGCATCAGAAGTAGGCTGTCCACAATCAGAACACTGCTTAAACCCCGGACTACCCTTTTTATCTGCCATATTAACAGACAGAAAAATACCAACAATGGTACAAGAGAGTACCTGAAGGTATGAAAAAGAAGAGGAAAGGGATTACCAATGATGGTAAGGAGAAATTACCTTGCGGTAAAAAGGGTAAGTAAAGGACAGAAAAAAACCTGAGGAAATTATGAACGCTAGATGCGATAGGGCAAGAGACAATAAAATATCAACTTTTCTGACAGAAAAGTAATTTGTAAAGCAATTAAACAACAATTGACTGTACTTAGCTCAAGAGAAGTAGCTTGACACAACCGGATGGCAACGCGGCAAACAAAATATGAGGTAACAGGGAGGGGGGAATTGTGGCTAAGAGTTTAGCTCGAGAGTCTGAAGCTGACAAGCTTGGAAAATGGCCGGCTCGGTTCCGAGCTCGGAACTGATACCCATACCTAAGGAATGAACGATGATTAACAATATCAGATCTACCTTTTCAAGAAGGATCAACATTCTGAATTAAACCCTGAGCCAGACCCAGGAAACTACTCCTATCCAAAGAAATTTGAGGGTAATATAATTACACCATTTAATGGTTTCACGCCTCAGTGTTGATATGGAATCAGGAGACAGTGATAAAGATGATGCTATTGTGTCTGAGACCATAAACTTGAAAGCTTGGCTTGGTAAATCATTTTTATTTGCTAATCTTGATTCAATGACATTACCTTTTTTGCGTTCGAACAAACAGAATAATCAGAATTCTTTGACAGATAACATCCATGACCTGAAAAAGAAACTGCTGACGTTAAAAAGTTTAGAGAGACAATGGGTCGTTTAGGGAGTGTTTAAAGTGTTGTATTGTGCCTCAAAGACTCCGTGTGTTCAAGTTCCCAAATGGGTTGTTATTTGAAGATTGTTTTATACAGATTTTATTGAAATGTTTGACATGGATTTGAAATGGAGCTGTTAATTAAGTACAACACTCTTTACATTTCTGATTTGTTGAGGGAAGTTGAGGCTTTAAATTGTGCTATTCAGCAGGATTTGAGAATTATCAGTACAAATCATATTATAATAGTGTATTTAACAGAACTGATAAAAAATGTGATGGCTTGGTAATCAGAAAAAATAAGTTAGCTGGGGATACCAAGCAGTATAATAATAAAATGGCTTATCCATTAAAAATGAAAAAAGTTGCTATGAACAGTGATAAACAATTGGCTTTGAGTTTCACATCTAGTGGTGCACAAAATGGTGACATACCTTTCTTGGTTTATGAGAAGGATGTTGAAAATTTAGAAAATTTGGATAATTTTACAGACATATGACCAGGATTTTCTGGTTTTACAGAGATCAGAATGCATGGCCAGTTGCTTACAACACCCATGGACCGAGGTCCCAATATGAAGAATCAGTTTACTACATCAAAGAATACCAACATAAGTATTATCAAGAGTGAAGGAAAGAAAAATAAATGGTAGCTGTCCCCAGTACAAATGGCATTATGATTTATCACAATGGTTATAATATTTTTAACTATAGTCAAATTTGATACTCTTAATCACTGCCATCACTGGCAAAGACTGTTTGCTTATTTTTTTCTTTTTGTGGCTGGAAGAAGGCCCAACCACGGGACTGGTAGTCTATTCCCTAGTACAAATGGCATTATGATTTATCACAATGGTTATAATATTTTTAACTATAGTCAAATTTGATACTCTTAATCACTGCCATCACTGGCAAAGACTGTTTGCTTATTTTTTTCTTTTTGTGGCTGGAAGAAAGCCCAACCATGGGACTGGTAGTCTATTCCATGGTCAAGCCTGAAATGGTGTCTCTTTCCCAGGGAAGACAAGTAGCAATTGCCAGTAAACACTACCAGTCCATCAAAGTTACTTTTTTGACAGAAGAATACAGAAACATGTAACACTGTACCAGGCAAGAAATGTACAATAAATACAACTGCATCACAGAAAAAAAAATGATCTGATGTTGTCAAACTTCATTCCATCCTTGACAGATGGGCTCAGTTTCGATATCGGACATTACTACAGCTTGCGAGAGCCAAAAACTCTCAAGCTTTACCTCTACCCAGAATTCCTTTCTCTGTTAGCTTAGATCTCATTTGCTACTTTTAGAAATGGTCGCATCTAGCTATTACTCTCAAGCACTACTAGGTTTAAGTAAATTTTTTGCCATTTTCTTGCCGTTTCTGTCTATATTTCTCTGTCTTACTTCTTGTTACACTTAGTGTACTTCTACTAGTCATCGTGGATACCGTTCCCCTTTTACACGTTTGTGTACTTCCCCAATATCATTGTTGATAGTTTCCCCTCTCTCTCTCTCTCTCATGTCCTTTATCTTAAATATAAACATTTAAGTACAAAATATTGTCTCTTCTGCTCTTGCTTTCCCTGTCCCTTGTGAAGCCAGACCTCTTTAACAATTTCTATATAAATGTTTTTCACTGCTTGTCATGGCTGAGAAGGGTAAAGGCCCCTCCCTCTGGCTTCACAAGATGCCAGAAGTGTGGCCATAAAATTCCCCTGTCAGATTTTCACACTCTTGTGTATACTGCCTTGGTCCTCTTCACTTACAGGAGGATTGTAGTATTTGTCATGCCTTTAGCCACCGTGCTCTAGTGGAAAGGTGTAACAAACTAATTTTAAAAGGACTTTTGCCATCAGCTTTTGGAGAAGCCTTATCCACAGCTGATAAAGCTAAAACAGGTATTTCATCTTCCTCCTCTACTTCGTCTACAGACAAAGTTAAAAAATTCAGTTCAATGGTTCCTACCTCCCAGTCGGTTCCAAAACCAAAAAAAGTTGAAAAGCTCAGTTACAACTGTTTCCTTGGAACCGAAACCCTCTGCTTCTGAGTCTTCGGTACAGACAACTTCAGGTTTGGCACTGACTACAATTGCGAGCCCTTCAACGTCAAAGGCCTCAACACAGGATTTGGCTTCTGTTGCATTGACTACGCTATTAGACCTAGAACATCTTACTCCCTTTCAATTGATCCTTTTGCTGGGGAATTACCAGAAGTGTTTTTGCAAAGGCCCAAGTCTTCTTCAGCTTCGTCTGTCTACTCTACCAAAAGCCTCACAGAAATGGACGTGGAGAAGCTGGTAAATAAGACTTTATGGGCTACAGGGCTTTCAGGCCCATCTTCACTACTGATTCCTTCTGGTCTTGGTACTGAAACATCATCCTTCACCCCAATGATTACTCCTCCTCTAACCGCCACAGAGGTCTTAGAGTCTTCTGTTCTGGTTCTCCCAGCACTGATGCTGTGAGCTCCGGAGTTGCTCACTTCTACAGAGCTGACTGAGCTCTTCCTTTATCTCGGAACTGGAGAATCCTAGAGCCGCAGTGGCCCTGTCAGTCCCGAGGAGCAGGTTTTAACTCCAGGCTTTTCGGAGCCGTCCCTGTTCCTTGGAGCTTTGGCCCGAGTCACAGCAGCTCTGGCTTCAGCATCGAGGTTTGGTTCTTCAGAACAGGGAGTGACTCTGGTCCCAAGGCAGTCTTTCTAGGTTCCAGGCTCCCTTCCCTCTTCAGCAGGACCATCTTTGAGTCTATGCAGGGGGCCCTTTCTCTAGCAGAGATTCAGTTGGTGCCTACCCCATCAGAACAGCTCCTCCCCTCTAGTTCTAGTATTCTACCTGCCTCTTCAAAGGGGCAGTGGATGATGAAGCCTCAGGTGTCACAGCCACATGTATTGTCATCCTCTGATACCTCCCTAGATTATCCCCCTGAGGAAGCCAACACAAAAAGAAGTGCAAGAGGAAACACTTAGATTCCCCCAGGAATCAGTCACCGACGATACAGATGGCCATGATCACCAGCTGAAGAGGTCTCCTTTGGCGACATCTTGAAAAGTCTGAAGCAGAGGGGTGGCTGGAAGTCCCAAAACCCTTCCTCTGGGAGTCTGTCTACTTGCAGGCATTTTGCACCCGGCCATCTACTTCTTGGATGACACTGCCTGCTGATGAACTCATTCATTTGATTTCACAGAGATAATGGAAGGACCCCGACTCCATCAAGCCCACCCCCAAGATACCAGACAAGATACTTTCCACACCTGAAGACAAGCAATTTTGGGCCAAGGGTCTGGCAGTTGATGCTATGATTGTAGTAGCCACCACTAAGAAGGAACTGGCTGAGGAGAGTTCATCTGTCTATCCACCCAACAGGGAGTCCTGGGCTATGGACAGATTTAGGAAGCGGGTCTACGCTTAAACAACCTTCGCCATAAGGTCCTTGAACTACTTGGCACATTTACCCACACTCCAACAGTATCTGGATCAAGGAATTATCACCCTGGCAGGAGCTGTAGCTGAAGAAGTCAGAAAGTGGCTTCCCAGTTAGCCTCCCTGGAGTGTGTGTCCAATTTGTCCATAGCGCATACAGCCAAAGGGGCATCTGCAGCAGCAGATACACAAACCAAATAAAAGAACTTTCGAAAACTACTGAAAATAACAAAAAGACGGCAATGGAATACTAACAAATCCCAGTTGTTTATTGAAAGCACTTTTGTTCATCAACACTATACAATGAACTTCTTCAGACAAATACCAAACATTCCATGCCTTATATACAACTCTCAATTAATTAATGAATTAATTTAACAAAACCTTTTAATGTTGGGCATTTGTTGTCTGAAGAAGTTCAATGTATAGTGTTGATGTACGAAAGGGCTTACAATAAACTGTGATTTTTTTTAGTATTCGGCAGCAGATACAGGCGTAGCCATTAGGAAATATGTATGGATGCACCTTTATGATTTTGCGGAACCATTCACATCTTCTTTCGTCGATGATCTCTTTGACGGAACATCCTTATTTGGCCCCAAAGTTAAAGAAACCATGTCCAGGTCTGAGAAGGATGGAAAGACCCTTTCTGTTACGGGTGTACATTTTTCCACCCCCCCAAAAGGTCCTTTTCCGGGAACCAGAAGAGTGGTGGTAAAATGTGGTTCAAAAAATCCCAATGGCCTTTCCAGGACACACGTGGAGGCAGTTCCCCCAGGGGCAGAGAGGAGAACCAGAATGGGAGATGCCACTCCCGCAGCAGAGGTGACCCGCAAAATCAGGGCTTAAGGGATTCCTTCCCATTAAAGCCCTTTCAGTGCTCCTGAAGGGAGGCCTGATTGTTTTCCTCTGGCAACAGTCGGGAGACACTTATCCTTTTACCTAAACACCTGGCAAGACATAACAGATTCCTGGGTGCAACAGATCGTATCCAGAGGTTATACCATTCTCTTTTCTCAACCTCCTTCATTTCAGAAGGAAATCCATGATGTTCCACCCAATCAGAGGGATGCAGCAGTTGAAATCCAAAAACTGCTGGACAAAAGAGTCATCCAATTCCCGCCAGACCAAGAAGGATCCAGAACTTACTCAAGATTCTTTTTAGTGCCAAAGAAGACAGGGGACTGAAGACCAATTTTGGATTTCAGTGTACTGAACAAATCGGTTCGACAAAGTTCTGGATGGCCACGGTACAGTCTATGCTTCCCTTTCTGTAGAAAGATGACTGGATGTGCTCAACAGACCTTCAGGATGCGTATTACCACATAAGGATGGACAAATGCTCCAGAATGTTCCTCTGCTTCAGACTGGGAGCCAGTCACTACCAATTCAGAGTACTGCCCTTTGGACTCACCAAAACCCCCAGGGTGTTCACCAAATGCATGTCAGTAGTAGTGGCTCACTTGAGGCTACAAGGAATCCATGCGTTTCCATATCTGGAGACTTGCTCATAACTGCTTCGACCAAGCATCAGCTGATAATAGCCAGGGACTACACCCTCAACCCTTGTGCTCAGCTGGGGATGACAGTAAACCTAGAAAAATCATGTTTAACCCCAACATAAAACCTAGAGTTCATAGGGGCAGTATTGGATACTCAGACGATAGCATATCTTCCTCCAGATAGACGCCAGAGACTTGTAGTTTAGGTTCAAAAATTAATCCTCAGGACCAAAGTGCCAGCACATTTAGTTTTGCAAGCCCTGGGATCCATGGCAGCTTCTATAACTCTGGTGCTGCTAGCCAGGTTTCACATGAGAATTCTTCAATGGTTACTAGCTTCCCATTGATCCATACTACATCACCCATAGTCACAACAAGTCCTGATCATCAAACGTTGCAAGACATCTTCTTTGGAGGATGCATTCACATCAAGTTCTTCATGGTTGTCCCTTTGTCTTTTTGGAGCCCATGGCCATATAGTGACCACAGATGCCTCCCAGATGAGGTGGGGGGCACTATCTGGGCAAGACGATCCAATGCACTTGGTCCCCTATAGAGGCCAACTTGCACATCAATGTTCAAGAGTGGTGCTTCTCACATTGCAGGCTTTTCATACAGCTCTTCCTCAAGGGACTATTGATATTCAAACAGACAACATGTCAGTAGTTTGGTACATCAATAAACAGGGAGGAACCAAGTCTTACCCCCCCTATGTCGAGAAGCACTCAGAGTGTGGCAGTGTGGGATTTCCTCCAACTGCTTTCTAATAGCAATGCACATAATGGGGAGCTCCAGCGTGAAAGTGGAGAAGCTGATCAGATGTAGCCTTCAGCCTCATAAGTGGTCTCTCAATCTGAAAGTGACAAAAATGATTTTCCGTCTTTGGGGTCAACCTTGCTATGATCTTTACTCATCCCCCCTAAACAACAAATGCTGCTACTGCATCGCCCTAATTCCCCCTCCTGGAAAGTCACTAAGAGATGCTCTGCTCCACGAGTGCCCCCCCCCCCCCCCAGTGTTCTATAGGCCCTTAATTTCAAAATTTTTACAGAAAGCATGCAACTAACTTGACATCCCTTGATTCCGGACCAAACTCCAGATCTCCTGTCCTATCCGGACGGTCTTGTTCACCCAAACATTTTGAACTTCAATCTAACTGCGTGGTTCCTCCAGTTTCATTCATTGCCAGGTGCCCAAAATATTTCCCATGTAAATCATTTCTAAGAGGCACTCTTCTGCTAAAGCCTCCATTCAAGGTTGCATGATAATTATAAGAATCAATCAGAGGAGCTTAGAAAGGATTGGGAAGAGAGACTGGATAAGCATTCACAAAGAGACAATGGGGGGATATATATCTCCCAAATATGCAACAAAGTCTAGAAGATTTAGGATCTTTGCCGGGTAGTGTTTACACAAGTATTTGTATACTCCAAGTAGACTACAAAGAATTCTTCCTCAGGTGGATAGCAAATGTTGGAGGTGTTGTCCCATGCAACCGCACAGCTGCTGTGGTGGTCTTAAGTCTTGGTGGCTTTGAGTTGACCGCATCTAGTATAAAGCTGATACTGGACATTCCCACCAGTCACATTACATCAGCTCATTCTACTGTTTATGGTGAGAACTTAGTAAAGGCCCACCCCTTTAGCTTCTGAACCTTGAATTATCTCATTATTTTCTGTCTCTTCACTTTCTATTAAAAAAAAAAAAAAAAAACTGTACCGCTTTCTACTCATTTTGCTGCTTGATAAGCACAAGCAGCAACTGCATTTAGTTTACCGTACTTATTACTGCTTAATTGACTTTAACAACTGGCTTAGATTCTGGTGTCATTCAAAGGGGATCCAGTACCTAACAGCCTGGAATGACATGATTGACAAGCCACAATGGCATGCATATGTCTCCCTTGGGCTTCAGGGTCCTGGGAAAGGTTCTTGCCTCCCCCATAGTGCCTTTTTTAGGCAATGCCATGAGGTCAAAACTACCTACATGAAAATTTCATAAAATGTAAATTAAAGGTCATGCTGCTAAACGCTAGGAGTCTAAACATGAAACTGCACTCATTGCAAGCATTGTTAACCCTGGAAGAAGCTGACATTTGTGCAGTCACAGAAACCTGGTTCAAAGCTGTGGAGAACACCCCAGCCATACCAGGTATACACAATATGCTGCACAGGAAATACTCCAGGTGCAGTTAACAACTGACAAGACCCCTATTCAAATCATAGTTAGCTACAGGTCTCCAACTCTGACTCAAGATGCCCATTCCACCTATCTGGATCTCTTCGACTCTATCAAGATTCAACCCTTTATCCTGATCCTGGGCAACTTTAACTATCCAACCACAGATTGGAAGGAATACTCATGCAAAAACACAAATGCCCAGAGATTCCTTGATTTTTGTCAATAAAAATACCTTGGACCAGTTGGCTGACACCCCCACAAGAGGTGAAAATATCTTGGACTTGGTATTAACCAACATGAGTAACCACTGCAGCATCCCTGCAGTGTCATCATCCCTGGTAAGATCCGACAGCAAAGCATTCACTTTCAAAGTCACCCACCCCCCCAGCTAGGGTCAAACAAAAAAAAAAAAACTTCTCCAAAGCTGATTACAACCTCCCGAGGAAAGGTATAAACAGCTTCACAGCCCCCTCCCCCTCCACAGAAACTGGTACATATGTCCAGACTTGCATCAAAGTACTATATGAGCATTTATATAGCTGCATGGAATCAGGAATACCAGACAGTACACAATCCTCCTCAAAGAAGAAGAGTAAACCAGTCTGGTGGACATCTACAATAAATAAACTCTATATTAAAAAGAAAAAAAATGCTGTCCAGGACCAAGAAGGAGCAGGTGTCTAATTGGAAGCAATCTCTCCTTAGCCTGAACAAGTAAATAAGAGCACTACTGAACTCCTCCAAAGCAAACAGAGTCCAAACTGGCCACATCTACTAAAGACAATCATAAGGCTTTCTTCACACATCCGCAATCTCAAGGGAAGCACCCAGATCTGCTCAGAACTGGTGGTAAAGGACATCACATTCATAAACCCTGTAGATATAGCTAACCTGCTGGCAGACTGATTCAGTGAAAACTTCACTCCTCTGTCCCCCCATCAGTAAAACAGGACAACCCCAATACCTGCTCCCTCCCGTCATCTCTAGGGAACAAGTCATCACTGTCCTCTCAAAGGCAAAAAATACAACCTCCATTGGACCACATAACATCCCAGGCTGCATCCTACATGAGCTCAGGCAGGAACTTGCAGCACCATTAGGCACCCTGTTCAACCAAAGCCAGAGTTCCGGCTTTGTCCCAGCTGAGTGGAGGACATCTACTGTCATCCCTTTTCACAAAAGGTGGAGCATCCACTGATCCAGGAAATTATAGATCCATCAGCCTAACTAGTCTGATCTGCAAGGCCATGGAGCGGATTATCATAGACCTCATTAACAAGGACATTGGCAACCTCCAGACACTTGATGCCACACAGTTTGGTTTTGTCAAGGGGAGGTCATGCCTGTTAAATTTGGTCGACTTCTTTGAGACAGTCACCAAGGCCATAGGCGAGGGGAAGATGGTGCACACTGTCCACCTTGACCTGGCCAAGTCCTTTGATACTATTTCCCCATCAGATATAATAAATAAACTCTCAACTATGCATCAATCCATATGTTACCATATGGGTAGCAAACTGGTTCACTGATGGAACCCACCTAGACAAAATAGGGGAAGCCACCTTAAGTAGTAGACCCATTACAAGCAGTGTACCCCAGGGATTGGTCTTGGGGCCTCTGCTGTTTGGGATATGCTTCTCAGAGATGCAGGCCAAATCTAGTGGGCTATGGCTGACCAAGTTTGCAGATGACTGCAAGCTGGGTGCTGTCATCAATTCCCTTAGTGATGTGCACATCCTCCAAGAGGGTCTCACCCAAACAGCTGACTGGTGCCAGAAACATGGCCTCAAACTGAATGCCGAAAAATGCATCATCATCCCTTTTGGGAAGAATGACGTCCCCACAAATTATCACAATGATAATAAGGCACTAAGCATGCAATCAGTCGTGAGGGGCAAACTGACTTTTGACCACCATATTGCCTCCATTGTATGGACAGCTTTCTACATGGCCCACCTCATTAATAAGGGTACCTCATCCAGGGACAAGGTGGTCATAACATCCCTGTATTCTTCCCTTATAAGACCAATTACTGAATACAATGCCCCTTTCAGCATGTACCTCACAAAGCACATGCAGCAGCTGGAGAGACCACAGATTCCTCACCTGGAGAATCCAGGGCATCAAACATCTACCCTACACAGATAGGCTAAAAACCTCATCCCTCTAGTCAGTCTCTTACACACTCCTCAGAGGTGACCTCTGTGTGGCATACAAAGCAATCTCAAACCCCAACCTGATAAGCCTGCTGCATATCCACAAGTCAAGCTCCACTCGAGTAACCCACATGAGAGACCTCAACCTGGTCTGTTCATAGGTAGGTACTAGGATATTGGCCCTAGGGCCTATACAAGCCTAGCCATAACTATTCCCTGGCTATTGCTTCCCCAAATATTTACTTTCCTAGACCCCTGTCTAGCAGGGCTACTGATGTGATACCCAGGGTGAATTTCCTATCTCTCATCAAATCATCAAGGTTCCTCTTGAAGAGGGCCATTGAGGCACTCTGCCCGACATGTTTGGGAAACCTATTCCAGAGTATGGGGAGTCTCTGGGTCAGGGACCTATCCCTCCAGCATGTTCTATTCATCATGATGACAAGGTTAAGATCCCTGGAGCGTGTGGCTTGGAGAGATTGGGATTTCTTTAAGTGTAGCATGTCCAATAACTCTGGGTTTGTCATGGCCTTGTATATTAGGCAGAGATCACCTCTGAGTAGGCGATATACAGAGTATAGCTGGAGTTTCCTTAGTTGGTCAGCATAAGGCATCTATTTTAGGCCTATGATTCTTTTTGTGAGGTATATCTGCGGCCTTTCTAGTTGTTGCAGGTGTCTTGTGAGGTACATACCAAATGGGGCATTGTATTCTATAATGGGTCTAATGAGGGATGAGTACAGACGGACAATGACCTCCTTTTTTTCTGGATGAAAAGCTCTTAGTGATGAGGTGTGCCACGTAGAAGGATTTACTAACTGTTGTGACTATGTGGTTATCAAAGGTGAGACCACTGTCCACCTGTGTCCCTAGGTCTCATCACACTTTCGGTGTTTAGTGTACTGCCACCTATGTGGTGGTTCACAAGTACGTGTTTTTTCCCAAAGGGGATAACGATACATTTTTTGGCATTTAACTTGAGCCCATGGCTCTGACACCAGGCATCTTTTTCGGTAAGGTCCTTTTGGAGTATATCCACATCATTTGGGGATTCAGTAATGGCTCCCAGCTTGCAGTCATCCACGAACTTTGTAAGCCACAGTCTCTTATTGTTGGCCTGCACTTCAGAGAAGTGGATGCCATACAAGAGTGGTCCCCTGGACAGAACCCTGCAGTACACCACCTGTCTGGAACTGGATTTGGAGTCGGTTACTTTTACAGTGTGTGTTCTTTCAGCAAGCCAGTTTGCAATACATCGAGTGATGTAGGGATTAATGCCCAGCTTAGTAAGTTTATCTATGATTCCAGAGTGGGGGATAGTGTCAAAAGCCTTGGCAAGGTCCAGGTAGGCTGTGTGAACCACCTTACCCTCATCCACTGCTCTGGAGACTGATTCAAAGAAGTCAATCAGGTTCATGAGGCAAGATCGGCTCTTCACGAACCCAAACGGGGTGCGGTCCAGTGTCTGTAGGTTGCCAATGTCTTTATTTATAAGTTCCATGATAATACGTTCCATAGCCTTGCAGATCAGGCTAGTCAGACTGATGGGACAGTAGTTCCCGGGATCCAAAGTGGATCCCCCTTGTGGAGTGGGATGATAGTAGTTGTGCGCCACTCTGTGGGCATGAAGCCTGAGATGAGGTTATGATTAAACATGACACATAGGTGAGGTGCCAGTTCATTTTGTAGTTCATGCAGTACACAGCCCGGGATGTCGTCTGGTCCCATGGATGCTGTATTCTTGGCATTGGAGAGTGCGTTTTTTACCCGAGTGGCCATGATTACCGGAATTTGACATTCTTTCGGTATTGAGATGGGCCCTTTAGGGGTGAGAGGGTGGTGAAGTTTGCACTGAATCTATCTGCCAGGATATTGGCAATATCCTTGGGATCAGTATGTGTAGTGCCATTCTGCTGTAGCCGAGTAGTGCCATTTAGATTCTTGACATAGCTATAGAATGCCTTGTGGTTGTCTTTGGAATCTTTGGCAATTTTGTTTTCGTAACTAGCTTTGGAAGATTTTATGAGGGATCTCAGCTTTCTACTGAAGCTGGTGAGGGAGTTTTTTGAATCCTGGGTTCTTCCTCTTTTCTGCAACAGTTTATTCCTTCTGTTGTACAGCTTGTTTATGGCAGGGGACCACCAGATTGTCTTCCTTTTTTTAGAGGACAGCATCTTGGTTCTATCTGGGATGGCTTGGTCCATGCACTAGTGAATATGCTCGTACAGCACCTTAATGTAGGATTCAGCAGTTGAACTTCCAGTTCCTATCTGCATGAGTGTCATGAAGTTTGTTACTTCTGACTTGAGAAGCATGAAGTTGGCTTTGAAGAATTTCTTTACAGAGGTTTCCTTAAAGGGGGGTGGGGGGGGGATGTGGATGTCTAGGGTGATTAGCTTATGGTCTGATCCGACTAACGAGGGGTGACCACTGATGTGGAGCATCCATCTTCCATGTTGGTAATGACCAGGTCTAGAATATTGGTACCCCTGGTGGGACTATGAATTAGTTGCTCTAGGGCGTTGGAATTTATGAATTCCAAGAATTGTTGAGCAAAGGTGTTGGTACACGAGTAGTTTTCCCAGTTAATGGCAGAGTAGTTGAAATCACCCAGTATTAGGGTGTTTGGTTGTATCTTAATATTTTCCAGTATGTTTAGAAAGGTGTAGTGAGAATGTTGGAGCATGGTGGGGGATCTGTAGCAAGCTACAATTTGTATTGCAGTCTTACCTAGTGTTAGTTGCACCTGGAAAATTTCAGATGCATTGTGTTGGGTAACAAGCCTGAAGGTGTGAATATCCTTGGGGAATATGGACACTCCTCCACCTTTAGTTTTTTGGTGCTGGTTTGGTGGCCAAAAAGTATGGTATGAGTTGTAGCCTGCTATTGCAGGGGTGCTCTCTGGAGCGTTGAACCAGGTCTCAGTTAATGCACAGATATCAATGTTTTCCATTTTTAGGAGAGCCATGAGAGAGTGCATCTTGAGGTTTAAACTTCTAGCATTGAGTAGCATTACCTTCAGATTTTGCTTGCTTGTACCTGTTACAGTGGTAGTTTTGTCCTTTGAATCTTGCCTAAAAAAGGCACTATAGGAGTGGCAACAGCCTTAGCCAGTAACCTGAATCCCAGGGGTGACAGGTGCAAATCATCTCTTGCAAAGCATTGTGGTTTGTCTATCATGTCATCCCAGGCAGACAGATACTTGATCCCCTTTGAATGACACCAGAGGCTTAGCCAATTATTGAATTCAATCATTTTGTCCTTCTACTGTGGTATCATTCTGAGCGATGGCAGGATGCTACTGAGGGCTAGGGTCATAACTGCCTGAGCTACATGATCTGAGCGCTCTTCCATGTCTCTTCATGTAGTCCAGGGAGGAACTTCTCAAGTCATTCACTCCAGCATGGACAATGACATAGTCATATTTGTACCTGTTGTGGAGTGACTTGAGTGCATGCATTATGTGGCGGATCCTGGCACCTGACAGGCAACTAACTGTAATTTTCTCCTTGTTCAGCCTGGTGAGTGGGACATCAGTGTGCCTGACTATAGAGTCACCTATGACTAAAGTGTTGTGTACATGGTCTTCCTTTAGGGGTTGCTGTTGGGTGGCACACTGGTGTTGTGAACTATGTGATGCTTTGGTTGTGTTTGGGGATGGTGGTGTTTGTTTGCATTTCAGCTTCGGCGGTCCTTGTTGCTTGGGCAGATTAATGTTAAGAGCCTCCACATATGTGGGTTTTGTGTTGCTATGTGTGGGTTTTGAAGGACTGTGTGTTGTTTGAGGTGTTGTGTGGGTGTTAACCTTCTCCTCTTGACTGTCTAGCACAGTCTTGGCTGGAGAGAGCTTTACTTCCAGTTTGGCTATGTAAGTGCATCCCTCGCAGGTTGTAGTGTTTGCTGGTAGGAAGAGAGGGTTATCTGTGTACATGAAGCAATAGCTGCATTGCCCCAGTATACCCCAGATTCACCAGGTGGACAGGAGAAATTACCAGAAGCTGACCCTTGGACATGCCTGGTTAGGTGCTTTCTTTGTGTAGTACAAGAGCTGTTTTCCCTTACTTTTTGGCAAAGTACTTGCAATTGTAGGCTGTCTAGTGCCTATGACTATTTTCTCCTTATTAACAAGGAGAGGTGAGTGCTTGTAACAAATTTAGGCTTCCTAGTGCTTTTGAGTGAATTTTAGATCAAGTGCTATTCTCAGGTATACAGAGTTTAGTGCTACTGCTGATAAATTAGCTAGTTCTAAAGTAAAATTCAAAGAGCAGACTTTCTGGCACCGGGAATAGTTTAACCTTAGCCCCACGGTGCTGCTCGGTGCACAAACACATGTATTTATGCTAGAAAGTTGAATGGGATAGAAATCAGCCCAAAATGTCCAATAAAATTGCAATTTCAGAGCTGGAACCCACTCCTTTAGTGTTAGTCAGTACAATGCTCCCACTCTCACTGGTAAGCAGTAAGACCTTCCTCTACCACAGCAAGGTCTGGCTAGCTCTGAACACTGAAACTAAAGTCCTGGAAACTGGACTATTCTAGTTAGAAAATATGACTTGTTGGCTGGACAGGTTTGTCTCCCAGAGACTCCCCCTTTTGTGGAATAGGCTCTCTCTCCACGTAAAGCACAGTACCTCATTAAACCTTTTTAAGCGCAACCTGGATGACTGGATGGGGAACAGAAAATACACTCCTGGGATTCCACCTATGTCCCTGCTGGACAGTGGCATAGGGTGCTGACTTATTGGAACATGGGATAAATTCTTGGCTAGGCTTGTAAGGGCCTCAGGGCCAATAGCCTAGTAACTTCCTATGATCCCATGTGCACATACTTTACTTGTTTCTACATCATTTCTGCAAACTCGATCTGAGGTAACCGAGACAGATGGATTCTGGGTAGAGGTAAAGCTTGAGAGATTTTGGCTGGCGCGAGTTGTAGTAACGGCTGAGTTGGTTTTGACATCGGAACCGAGCCCATCTGCAAAGAATGAATGAAGATTTGACAACACAGATGGAATGTTATAATAAATACATATCTTCTTTTCTTCAGTTACTTAACAGCACTTTTAAACTGACAGAAAAAGCAAGCATTCCATTTAAAAGTATGTTATGATCTCAAAACAGTCCATTAAAACACAACACTCCTAGCCTTAAAATAACTGTCCTAAAGAGGAAAGTAACAAAACATCAACAGCACTAAGAAAATGGAAATAATTTTTTCCCCAAAAAGGCACTTATCCGCCAAGCAAAGGAAAGTAAAAGCTGGCTGTCAATCCTTGAAAGCCTCAAAGAAGTGTATTCTTCATGGCGGTAAAGCTCTGAAAGGTTTTTCACCCAGACTTTTTAGTCAGCTCAGCTGGAGCTGCCTGACAGTTTAGGTGCATGGAAGGTACCCTTATGCTTTGGAAGCTGGCCGGCTGTTATATCCTTGGCAGGATATAACCCATATAGCGAAGGATACTACAGCAGTGATCAATGTGATGAACATCTGGTAAATGCTCACTATGCTATTTTGGGCATTCTTGCCTTACCTTTGATTCCCACATCAGGAGATCTCCAGGCTTATGGTGAAATACTTGAATCTGCACTGCTCACTGACATGTGAGATGCTGGTTGACCTAAACAGCTGGCCTACCTGGCCATATCAAGCATCCACCCTCATGAAAACACCTGTGTAGGGTCTGAATAGCTGCTTCCAGAAGTGGCTAGAGGAGATAGAGGATAATTTTGTTTTCCTTCACACATCCAGGCAGGTGTTTTCAATAAGAAATTAGCATCAGTAGCCGTGTTTACAAATAAACAGCAAAACAATATGGCAGCTTGAGATTTTCACCCTACACAGGACTCTGGATCAGATGTAGTGCACCCTAGCACTTCATAGTTGCTCAAAGAGTGCACATGCATAGCTTGCAATTTTTGAACAG
The DNA here is from genome assembly GCF_019279795.1 of Protopterus annectens. Lineage (NCBI taxonomy): Eukaryota > Metazoa > Chordata > Ceratodontiformes > Protopteridae > Protopterus > Protopterus annectens. The sequence goes on from NC_056739.1 coordinate 1,791,876,795, forward strand.
GCGTACAAATAATGCCAGTAAAATGCAACAGGCTATGCTGACACTTCATGCAAGTGGTGTACTGCTTTGAAACATTGCAATTCATAGACAATAGCAGACTCTGGCCTCATTAATATGCATGTTGTTCAAATTAGCACTTATTAGTGACTTCTTACAGTGGATCTGTCATTTTAGATGCCAAAAAGTGCAGCAACAACAAAGAAAAATGAACAACAAACTCATATGAGCAGCTTGAGAGACATTGTGGAAGCAGAAAAGCAGCAGTTTCAAAGCAGACAGGTTGTACAATGTAGTCTACATTACTGTTATAAGGGATATATTAGTACTGTTAGACACAGGTAACAATCTCCCTGCTGAATTAAGGCAGTGTGGTCTGTATCATTCATATTTACATTTATCTGTAGCTTTACTCTGTCAGTTGTGTACCCGTTTACTGACAACCATAGCTGGGTATAGCAGCCCACTAAAAACAGAGTAGCCCCCCCATCTAGTCTAATGTTTTACACCACTGCCATATCCTGTGTACTTATGAGGAGAGAATGTTAAACATAATGAAGATATGCAGTAAAAAAGAAGGAGAGGCCCAGTTATGAAGTATAGGAGTAAACACACCAAGGCAAATGTCCAGAAAAAATGTAAACTCCTAATACTGCTAAAACCACACTGAAGGAGCAAAAAACCACTGTAAAATCCAGTATAAATCCAATGCTCTTTATCGTAGGTAAGTGCTTTCGCAACCAGCCCTGGTTGCTTCCTCAGACCAAAGACTACAAAAAAAACTTCATCCCAAACTTTAAAAGCCTTGAATCATGTGTCACATGACTATGACCAATTAATTAAATGAGTTAAAAGAACAAGTACATTCAAAATGCAAATACACTCAAAAAGCACAAAATTTCATTCAAGTCAATATATAAAAAAAAAAAAAAAACAGTGTATAATATAATGTAAAAGAAACATACAAAGAACATACATAAAAATACTAATTATATATATATATATATATATATATATATATTATATATATATATATATATATATATATATATATATATATATATAACCTGCTATACTATCTAACATACCGATACTACCCTATCTGTAAATCACTAATGAAACCGCTTTCTTCCTAATATTCAAAAATACTGTATGTATAAATAAAGAAAAAACATCTAATGTATACTATATTATATGTTGTCTAAACATAGTCTAAACTATAAAAATGCTAGTATAACCCTATCTATAAATCACAAAATTAAATATCTTCTTCCTAATCTTCCTACCTTTCAACACGGGTTTCAGAGATACATAATCATTCAGCCCAGGTAGCTTATGGGCTGCTAATATAAAAATCCATCTCAACTCCCTTTGTTCAGTTCTATTATTTAAATCTCCCATCCTAATGGTTTCAGTGACTGTGTCAATAATAGAAAAGTAAAAATAGTGATTCTCCCCTTGTTGTAACATGTGTTTAGCCAGTGCACTATGTTCCTGTTGTCTCCTAAAACAGTAAAGGTGGTCACGTATTCTCTCTCTATTTAAGGAGTTTATGTTTTTTCTGGACATAATGAAGATATGGTGTACTTACAATTTGTGAATGTGCCACTCTGCAAACGATCCCTGTACATAACTGTGGACTGCATACCCTGCACCCCTCATTCTGTACCCCTTTCCACAGGTATGACTGCAGGGGACTTCCACATATGTTACTTCTACAATTATATCCTGCCCCTCCCTTGCCAATCATGTATGTTTGTACTACCACACACACTCACTGTCAAGGATGTGCCCATCCAGTACAGTATGCAGTAGATCACTGTGAGGAACACAGCAGAGTCATATCCCTGGACAAGCTACTCCAACCAATATATCATATTACAACATACTGGGAGACTCCTGTGTCCAACACTTATGGCTCCTCCCATAGTGTACCCATCTCTGAGTAACCCAGTAATGATCAAATGAGCCAGCTTGGTGTCACTGTTTCCCACCTGCTGCTCCTACATATCCACACACACATGATTTTCCCAATACCCTGTTGTGCTGTTCCCCTAGATGAATGCATGTCTCCCAAATACAAGTTCAGCCCATCTTCGAATGATGTCTTCCTGCAGGCACTCTGGGCTGATGAACAATGCCTATGCATAACAGAGGGCACCCATCAGACTCTACAAGACCATATGGGGAACAAAGTGTTGCATGATATCAACGTTGTGGATGGGAGAAACAGCACTACACAGCAATTCTAGAAACACATAACGGTTATATGGGCTTTAGAGAAGGCATGCAACATACAGGCAGAACAGACATCAATGGGGATGGCCCTCTGTTATGTGCAGTACTCACATAAGATGCATTCTTGGCATCCCTGCATGATGACGATGAAGGGACAGACATTATATTGCAAATATAATAACGCCGAGGCCACAGGGTGCAACTAGCCTCACTATGCCTGTAATCTCTCTGTCTCCTGTGGCAACTGGCAGTATTCCCTTTCATTGAGGTCAGCCAGATTGGTACCTTTGCTGCATGAGACATGTAACAGCTGTGATCTGACTGATGGCAAGGATATTGCACTAACCACTGTCTATATGCTTCACAGGTACCTTAGGCATGCAAACTCAGACTGCCAGCATGGGTAGGCATTTCATAGTTGCCTGCAGGAATGCATCTTTCATTATCAAGTCTATCACTGAGCATGATGGAGAGCAGCATCACATAGTTATGCACGGTGTTCTGTATCCACACGACAAATCACTGCTGTGGTGATACCTGTAGAGGCTGGTTTAGGGTATGATGATGAATCCAATGTGCAAGCTGACTCACAGCCCCAGGACACACTGACAGTCTGTCTTCCAGCTGGGTGGGCCTATATCTACTTCTAGTGCGACACTGTAACCTCCCCTATATTCATTGCATAGAATGCACAGCATGGCATTTTGCTATTCCAAAGTGCAGGGCTGATATGGTGCAGTCAACAGTTGCCAATGCTGAACTTCAGATGACTAGCAATGTGCACATCCTCTGGAAAGACATTGCCCAAAACTGCAAGGCTCTCCATGAGACCATGCTGTCCAGGGATGCTTATACTCGTGTGCTCAGTGGAGGGGTGCATAATATCCCTTGCCATCTCTATGAGGGCATTAGTTAGTGCTGGCATTGCTTCCCTGTACCCCAGTGTTGCCCATGGCCATGGGTGTGTACATACTCAAGTAGGCCACAGTTGAAAACCATCACAGGGAACACAGCCTGCAACTGTCACAGTTGAGGGTGCAATTCATGTGTGACACCTCCTACAGCTCCAGTTTCATCATGTCCATACCCCATGAGATACTGGGGCATTGTACTTTCTTTGCAGGGGCCATGCTGCATTGTCTTATCACACCACTCACACTACTCCTCATTTCCACGGTCCCATTGCAATTCTCTATACTGGCACCCCTACCCATTATGTGGAGGACCTCATCTCTGGTAAAAAATGTCTCCCATCCCCATGACCCTCAGCCTCCATTTCCATTGACCAGTAGCCCCAAAAACCCTGGTGGTTTACACAGCCATATGTTCATGTGTCCGCAGGCACCTGTGCAACTGACTATGACTGTGACCCTCACCACCCTCCTTTCTGAGTTGCACATGTGGGGATGACTGAAGTACAGTGTGACCCAACTATACACCGGATAGCATAATCTTTAGATGACGCTGCATCATTTTGTTTTATGTGACATGACACTTCCACTGTGTACATGACAGGGCCCCAACAAAGGTGGATTAGACATTGATGCTTCACCTACATTGCTGCATATTATACACAGGGACATCTGGGGTGTGATTCTGAAGGGGACCCCAACAACATGAAGTCAGTGAAGCTCTTCCGTTGAAAGCAGTGAATGGTTTCTTGTTCTGGTTGTTTTTCCAAGTGTGTGTGTGTGTGTGTGTGTGTGTGTGTGTGTGTGTGTGTGTGTTACAGTACATCACAAAGTGAAGGAAGACACAATGTCTACTCATAATGTTGAGTCAATCAAATTCATGTTTTTTTATCATCAATCTATGTAGCTATTAATTTAACTATCTCCAGACCCTGCTCTCTTGTAGTGTTTATTGTGCTTTATTCTGAATGTGATTTACTTTTCTACTGCAGAAATTCTCTCTTTTACTAGTTACAAATCAGAAAAACACCCATAACATTTCTGTTGAATTTAAACATTTTAAATGGCATGTGCTGTGTAATAACCAATAGGCTATGGTTTCAGTGCTAAATGAGGTGAGTAATGCTAATCTATAACCAAACGAGACAGGTTATTTGGAGCAAAGAAAAAAGGGAAATTGGCTAGGAGTAAAATGCCTGCAAACAATGCTAACCTAGTACCTACATATAATCCTATTAAATGTATTCCATTTGGAAGGTATTAATTGTTTTTTTCCACTTACCAAAAAGCATCCTTAGAAGATATATGCTTTGCTAAGAGGTAAGATATGTTTATATGGTTTCACTGCAATTCTTTGAGAAGGTATACGAGTACAGGAGAAGCCCATTCCTGCTATGGCTTATACTGCAGAATAAACATCTGCAGATCATCAGACTTCTCTAGCAAACCAGCGTTTATTTCTTTAAATCCAAATCTGTGTTTCATTAGCAGCTATAGAACAAAAGAGAGCTCCCCCAACATAGAGTATTACCATAGTTAGGAAAATGAATGCATTACACTGCTTCAGAACACAGGCAGTCTTTCTCCTTGAAGCCAGATGATTTTTAGGTCACAAACCACGGACTATGAAGCTATATAACACAAAGTCCATCTTAACAAATAAAGACTTATTCAGACTGTGAAGAGTGGGTAAAGAAATGTGAAGGCTGCCAGCCTAGCCAGACAGAATTTTATAGATAATTCTATCATTTGTAAATATCATTGTAAGACACAGGCTTGTTGTCTTAAATGTAAAGAAATATTGTTACATGTGGAACTGGAAATAAATGTGACAACAGTGCACTCTACTGACCAATGTAAAGCATGTGGTGACCCTTTGATGTAGACAGTGGTGCCGAGGGATCTAGATGAAGAAATTCTTCCTATTGTTTTAACCAAGAGTTAAATTGCTAGATTTAAACATGCAAATGTATTTTTATTACTCTGCTCCTGACCAGCTGCAAGATAACAAAAGGGAGATGTTAAGAATGTAAATGCAGTTTCTGTTAGCCTGGGAACCCAGGGAAGTGTGAAGAATGATGTAATGTGTAGCCTGGGAACCCCAGGAAAGTGTGAAGAATTATGTAATGTAAATCGGGACTGCAATTTTAATTTAAACAGAGAGAACCAGAGAGGATAAAGCATTTTTGTCTTGACCATCCAACTCATCAGCACTCTGCCTGTTTTCTTATGTAAATTTATCTTAGACTTGTGTTTTCCTTTAGAAATAGCTAGGAACTAGAAAGATCAGACTATGTTTTTCTGTGATGTCAGAACTGTACTACTGAATTATTTTAAGTAGTTCTCTGTGATCTCTGAATTCTTGACTAGCACTGTGTAGTAAGAAGTATTGTCTTGTGTTTTTATTATTTATTATTAAATATTTTAAAACCTTTCAACTGTGGCTGTTTTGTGTAGAGATAATTAAAGCTTTAGAGTACAATGCATATTTATAGTGATTACTGTACTAAGTCACTCTAATAAACCTTGACTGTTTAGTTATACTACCAATTTGATAATAATATTGCACAGTAATAATTGGACACCCTTTTAAGGGCCTTTGAGTAACTGATAAATATTAGCTGGGTGGTGGCAGGCGGTACTACCGTATAGTCTGGGTAATAGGGGCACAGCTGGAGAACCTGTGTCAGCCTTTCCCAGGAGTGTCTGTGTGGTTACATAGACTCTTATCTCAAAGTGTGTGTGTTGGGCAGGGACACAAAGCACTGGTTGGGCAGAGAGGGTGCTGGAGGTTTTAGCTTGCCCAGCTAGGCTGAGATCTGGACCCTATAGCTGTGTCAGTGGGGAGTCTTACTGGGGACCTGGAGAGCAAGGCAGCGACCAGCCCTGGACTGACTGATCTCTGTGTGTTCTTAAGGGAAATTGCACTTTACTGTGAGTATTTGTTATCCTTTCATTCATATATGAAATGCCCTCTCTGGTGTTAGTGGTGAGGATTGACGCTCCTTGATTGCTGGGCCAGGGCATAGGCATCACATTAGTTGTTTGGCAGAAGTGGGATATCCACATCACATATTAATTGGTTGGCAAATACTAATTGGCTTGTAGTGGGATATCCACATCACATATTAATTGGTTGGCAAATACTAATTGGCTTGTAGTGGTGTTGTTAGAGTGAATTCCTGTAGCTTGTGTACAGTGAGCTTTGAAGGTGTCTTGTACTCTAAAACAGGCACGCAATGAAAGAGTTCAGATCACAATTGTTTTATTATTTCTTTTGTTAGTTTAGTCAGGGTGAGCAGGCAGCATGTCAGCAGAGGAGTATGGAAAGCTGACAAAGAGCCAGTTGGTGGAGATGTGTCAGGCTAGGAGACTGGTGCATGGAAACCTGACTAAGGCAGACCTGATTGCAGCCTTGGTTACAGCTGCATCAGAAAACAGCAACTGGGAGGACAATCGAACTGGCAGTGGAGATATAATACCGTCTGAGAATGGACAGCTCAACCTTTCTGCAGAGGACTTAAAAATCCATCTGGAGCTAAAAAGACTCGAGTTGGAGGTCAGGCGTTTGGAGACAGAAGCCGATGAAAAGGAGAGGCAGAGGAAGCATGAGAGAGAAATGCTGACTTTTCGCCAGAGTCATGGAGGTAATGGGGAAGGGAGTAACTGGACCCCAGAAGCACAACAGGTCAGTACATTTGTTCCACAGTTTAAAGAGGGGAATAATTTTGAAAGTTTCATTCATATGTTTGAGAGGGTATGCAAAGAGTATAGTGTTGACCAAAGGCTCTGGGTACGGTTCCTGACCTCCTTACTCCATGGTAAAGCTGTAACTGTATTGTCTAAAACATCTGATGTTGCATATTTTGATTATACTGCTGTAAAAATTTGTCTATTAGAGATTTATAAACTAACACCTGAAACGTACAGGAAAAAGTTTCGTGAGCATAGATGCAAGACAGATGAAAGCGTGTGTGAATATGTTGCTGAACTGAGCACTTATTTCCATAGGTGGGTGAGTGGATGTCAGGTCACCATTTCTGAAGGGGTGGCAGACCTTTTGATGAGGGAACAAGCCCTTAGCACTTTGCCTGAGGACATGAGGATCTGGTTAGCTGACAGACAATGTGCTACTTCAGATGAGTTGGGGAAGAAGGGAGACCTATACCTGGCAAGTAGGGCAGCTCTCACAGGAAGGAGACACCCATTACTGCTCATGGGTCTAAAGGAGCCCATGGTGGGCAGCAAAGACTGCCCCAACAGAATCTGCCAGTAGCAGGGGAAGCCACTAGTCCAGGTACATGTCCAGGAGTTAGGGTTAAATGTTTTGAATGCAACCAGTGGGGCCATGTGGCATACAGGTGTCTGCAAAGGCAAGGTGGGGAACAAAAGGTGAGGGAGCCAGTAAGTGGGAAAGTCAAAATGCCAGTGGTAGTTTGTCTCGAGACAACAGGGGTACTGAACTACCATCCTGCAGATGTCCTGATAGGGAAGGATTTGGATGAGGCAGTACCATATGCTTATGCAGTTACACGCGGTCAGGCTAGGAGACAAGCATGCGAGTCTGACAGCCTGGGGGAGACCCAGACAAACTGCATACTTGTAGCTAAGACTGGTGAGGTGGTTACTTCAAGGATGGGGCTACTCTGTAGCAGTGAGACTAAATGTGAGCCACAGCTGCTTGTGGGTACTGATATTCCCTTGGACAGAGTGACTGCAAAGGTAGAGGTGAATAGTAGTACCCAGGGTGACATTGAGGCACCACTGTCAGAGGATGCCAGACTTCCTGTGGAAGGGAGGTGGGAAGGGATACAAGGACAGAGATGAGACAGGCTCAGCTCTCAGACCCTATAATGCAAGGCCCGAGGCAGGTAGCTATGGAGGCACCTGATTCAAGGAAAGGGGGAATCTGTATACTGGGACAAAGGGTTACTATACAGAGAGTGGACCCCCGAGGAAGGGCTAGAAGATGAAAGAGTACAGCAGTTGGTAGTGTCTAGATCCTACCATCTGGCACTTCTAGCCATAGCCCAGGATATTCCCTTTGCAGGTCATATGGGCATAAAACGTACAAAGAGGCGTATTATGCAGAACTTCTATTGGGCTGGAATTTCCAGAGATGTAACTGGGTACTGCAGGACCTGTGAGCAGTGCCAAAAGGTAGGCAAGGCAAGAGACAAGGTGAGAGCTCCTTTGATGCCTTTCCCTGTGATTGAGGAGCAATTTCAGAGGGTAGCTATGGATATTGTGGGTCCTTGAGTACCCCAAGTTCCACAGGGAAAAAGTATATCCTAGTGGTAGTGGATTATGCTACACGATACCCTGAGGCAGTGGCTTTGTCCTCAATTTGAGGCAGAGAAGGTGGCAAATGCTTTGTTAGAGATTTTCAGCAGGGTAGGTTTCCCAAAAGAAATACTGACAGAGGTGGCAATTTCATGTCAGACCTGCTGGCTTGTCTGTGGAAGTCCTGTGGGGTGAAGCACATGAAGACCACCCCCACCATACCCAGACTAATGGTCTTGTTGAGAGGTTAAACTCTACAATCAAGTCCATGCTATGGGCATTTGCAGATCAGTTTAAGAGGGAGTGGGACAAATATTTGGGTCTATATTATACCATCGAAGTTTCAAAACTTTGAATGTTCTATTATTGACCCCTATTCAGCGAAAGCTGAAAATATCGAAGCAAGAGAAAGCCAAATGTTTTCCTAGGGAAAGAATTTGGTTGTCCATTTCTGTTGCTTCGGTATTTTCAGCGTTGTGGTGGAAAGTTACGGGTCTGATTCAGGTAAGTGTGCGATTGAGTGCGGGTTAGGTTAGTTAGGGTTAGAGTACGGGTTAGGTATGTGTGCGATTGTGTGGACGTGAGGGTTAGGTGAATTAGGGTTAGGCCGCTGGGTCAGGTAAGTGTGCGACTGTGTGTACATGAGGGCGGGACAGGTGAGTTACGGTTAGGGCGCGGGTGAGGTGATAGACCTTAGGGTTAGGATTAAGGTAAGTGGATAGTTAGTGGTGTGTGTATAGTTTAGTGTAGGGTTAGGTGTACGATTTTAGGTGTATGTGTGTGGATTGCTTTTTGTTTGGTGTGCTTGTGTTGTGTGTATGTGTTTTGGAACAGCGAATTTGCTGTTCTGTATGTTCAATGTTTTCAGCTTTCGCTGAATAGGGGTCGATATTAGAACATTCAACGTTTTGAAACTTCGATGTTCTAATATAGACCCCAAATATTTGCCCCATCTGTAGTTTGCTTACAGAGTTATTCCCCAGGAATCCACAGGTTTTTCACCCTTTCAGTTGCTGTATGGGCATAGGGTGAGGGGACCTCTAGATTTAATTCGAAATGAGTGGGAAAGTGAGTGCGAGTCTCACAAGGTGTCTGTTGTAGCATGCGTCCTAAACCTCAGGACAAGGCTCAGGGAACTCATGGGCTTGGCCCAGGAGAACCTGGCAGAAGCCCAACAACAGAAAAAGTTGTGGTAAGGCGGGAATGCTCGAGCTAGAGAGTATGCTAGCTGCAAGCAGCTTGGAAGGGACCCTACAATGTGGTAAGAAAGGTGATGTTAACTACATGGTGGAACTGCTAGGCAGACGGCAGGGGCACAAATTGTACCACGTTAACATGATGAAACCTTACCATGATAGGGAGGTCCTTGTGCTGAGCATTTGCAGTGGATTGCAGGAGGAGTCCGAGGGAAATCTGGGGACTGATCTCCTCAGTGAGGCTCGGGCTGACACCTCAGTAGAAGGGGTAGCAATGTCCCAGCAGCTATCTCCTACCCAGGTTCGAGAAATCCGAGCAGTGTTGCAGGAATTTGGGGATATGTTCACTGGGAAACTAGGGTGCAACCACCTGTGGCAGCACCAGATGGATACAGGACCCCAAAGGCCTATTAGGCAGGCCCCTTATAGAGTGCCTGACAGAGTCAAACAGACTCTGAGGAGGTGGTACAGGAGATGTTGGAACTAGGGGTGATTCACAACTCCAACAGTCCCTGGGCCTCCCCACTGGTGCTGGTGCCAAAGAAGGATGGCAGCACCAAGTTCCGTGTGGACTACAGGAAATTAAATAGTCACACAGAGTCAGATGCTTACCCCATGCCTAGGACAGATGAGGCCCTAGAGCTGCTGGGTGGGCCTAAGTATCTTACAACCACTGATCTTACCAAGGGTTACTGGCAGGTGCCCTTGACTCCCAATTCTAGACAGAAGTCAGCCTTTGTGACTCCTTTTGGCTTGTATGAGTTCACAAAGATGCCCTTTGGGATGAAGAATTCCCCAGGAACTTTCCAGAGGCTTGGTAGATGATATTCTAGCAGGAGCAGGAGGGTTTGCCCTTGCTTACCTAGATGATATTGTCATCTACAGCCATTCCTGGCCAGAGCACCTCCAGCATGTCAGGGAAGTGCTGGGCAGGGATGACCATTAAGCCGAGCAAATGTCAGGTGGGTATGGCAGAGGTCTCCTACCTAGGACATAGAGTGTGGAGTAGTAAGACAAGGCCAGAACCTGCCAAAGTGGAAGCCATTCAGGCATGGCCTGCACCTGTTACCAAAAAGCAGGTGAGAGCATTTTTAGGGACAGCGGGGTACTATAGAAAGTTTGTCCCCAGTTATAGTAACATAGCTGCTCCCCACACAGGCCTGACAAGGAAAAACAGGCCAGATAAGGCAGTGTGGACCCTAGCATGTGAACAGGCATTCCAGAAGCTTAAAGAAGCTTTGGGAGCCCCCCCCCCCAGTGTTAGCCAGTCCAGATTACAGCAAAGAATTTGTTGTTCAGGTGGATGCTTCGAACTATGGGGTGGGGGCTGTACTTAGCCAGATTTCTTCAGTCGTAGGGTCCAACCCAGGGAGGAATGCTATGCAGTTGGAGAAAAGGAATGTCTAGCCATAGTGTGGGCACTGCAGAAACTTCAGCCTTATCTGTATGGAAGGAAATTCACTGTTATGACAAATCACAACCCTCTAATATGGTTAAACAGAGCCAGCCAGCAAAAGGCCAAGTTGCTAAGATGGAGCCTAGGGTTGCAAGCATATATGTCAGTGCAGCACTGCAGAGAAGGAGGTAAGGTACACTCAGATAGACCTAACCCTCTCAAGCAGCGTTTCTCAAGGGTCACTTGTAAAACTAGCTCGAGTTCTCCGGGGGGGGGGGGGGGGAGCTATGTGAAGAGTGGGTAAAGAAATGTTAAGGCAGCCAGCCTACCCAGAGAGAATTTTATAGATAACTCTATCATTTGTAAATATCAATGTAAGACACAGACTTGTCTTAAATGTAAAGAAATACTGTTTCATGACAACAGTGCACTCTACTGACCAAAGTAAAGCATGTGGTGACCCTTTGATGTAGACAGTGGTGCCGAGGGGTCAAGATGAAGAAATTCTTCCTATTGTTTTAACCAAGAGTTAAACTGCTAGATTTAAACATGCAAATGTATTTTTATTGCTCTGCTCCTGACCAGCTGCAAGATAACAAAAGGGAGATGTTAAGAATGTAAATGCAGTTTCTGTTAGCCTGGGAACCCAGGGAAGTGTGAAGAATGATGTACTGTTTAGCCTGGGAACCCCAGGAAAGTGTGAAGAATGATGTAATGTAAATCAGAACTGCTATTTCAATTTAAACAGAAAGAACCAGAGAGGATAAAGCATTTTTGTCTTGACCATCCACATCATCAGCACTCTGCCTGTTTTCTTATGTAAGTTTATCTTAGACTTGTGTTTTCTTTTAGAAATAGCTAGAAACTAGAAAGATTAGACTAAGTGTTCTTCTATGATGTCAAAACTGTACTACTGAATTATTTTACATATTTCTCTGTGATCTATGAACTCTTGACTAGCACTTAGTAAAATGTATTGTCTTTGTGTTTTTATTATTTATTATTAAATATTTTAAAACCTTTCAACTGTGGCTGTTTTGTGTAGAGATAATTTAAGCTCTAGAGTACATTGCATGTTTATAGTGATTACTGTACAAAGTCACTCTAATAAGCCTTGACTGTTTATTTATACTACCAATTGGATAATAATATTGCACATTAATAACTGGACGCCCTTTTAAGGGCCTTTGAGTAGCTGATAAATATTAGCTGGGTGGTGGCGGGCGGTACTACCGTATAGTATGGGTAATAGGGGCACAGCTGGAGAATCTGTGCCAGCCTTTCCCAGGAGTGTCTGTGTGGTTATATAAACTCTTATCTCAAAGTGTGTGTGTGTGTCAGCTACTTCGGCAGGGACATGAAGCACTGGTTAGATAGAAAGGGTGCTGGAGGTTTTAGCTTGCCCAGCTAAGCTGAGATCTGGACCCTATAGCTGTGCCAGTGGGGTGTTTTATTGGGGACCTGGAGAACAAGGCAGCGACTAGCCCTGGACTGACTATGACCTCTGTGTGCTCTTAAAGGAAATTGCACTTTACTGTGTGTATTTATCTTTTCCTTCATATATGAGATATCCTCTCTGGTGTTATCGGTGAGGATTGAGGCTCTTTGATTGCTGGGCTAAGGCACGGGCGTCACACAGACAATGCAAGATATCCATCTCATGACAAAAAGAGCAAATAAAACAGCTCTTAAATGCTTGATCCCATGCATGGGTTCCCTCAAGTTACTTACGGTATGATCCCAATCAATATCACTACAGGTAATACATAATTGTTGACCATGGGATGTGTAAGGCCAATATAACACCAAATAGGATAGGTTAATTCAAGCACCAAAAGGGAAACTGGCTTGGCTTAAAATGGCCCACAAGGGTAGCCAGCCTAGTACTTAGCCATGAACTTATAAGATACAGTGTTGAGTGCTGACTTCCCATAGCCACAGTGCGACAACTGCATATATGTATGTGTATATATATATATATATATATATATATATATATATATATATATATATGGTAAAATATAGTATCAAGCAGCACAGATGTCAGTCTAACAGCCCCAATCTTGTAATCATTACACAGGCTGTATCAAAATATCCTGCACAACAGCCAACACTTATTCATTCTGTCAATCTCTTGAACCGAAGGACAGCCATCTTATCAATTTCTACAGCCTATAAATGTAATATTACATTATCCTTTAAAATCACAAGCCTAGGACTAAATCAGAGTGCACACTTCAAAAATAGACAAGCCATGTTCAATATGAAACTGGTCCTAATAGCAAACTAAATAAAACACTGAAAAATGATGCCTGCAATATATCATTACATTTTGCTTTCAGCCCTTTGCTCTTTAGCATTTATTTTACAGAAGATTAGATATATTTATATGGTTCCCACCACTTCTAAACCATCCAGTATTATATGTCACACATTTAAGAGACATATGTCACTGCTTTCAACATTCACAAACATCAGTGTAATTATAACTGTGACACTAAAGTGCTTTAAACATTTCAGTAAATGGTACTATAATGTATATACTGGAGACGACAGTTTTCTTCAAAAGCCTTTATAGGTTCATAGGCTGGTACTAGGATATCGGCCCTAGGGCCTATACAAGCCAAGTCTAGCCATAACAATTTCCTGGTTATTTCTTTCCACAGTATTTACTTCCCTGGACCCCTGTCTAGCAGAGTGACTTGACGTGATCCCTGGGGTGAATTTACTATCTCCCATCCAATCAGCAAGGTTCCTTTTGAAAAGGGACAAAGAGGTGCTCTGCTTGACATGTATGGGCAGTCTATTCCAGAGTATGGGGAGTCTCTGGGTCAGGAACCTATCCCTCCAGCATGTTTTGTTCATTGTGATGACAAGGTTTAGATCCCTGGAGCGTGTATCTCTATGGGATTGGGATTTCTTTAAGTGTAGCATGTCCAACAGCTCTGGGTTTGACATGGCCTTGTATGTTAAGCAGAGACTGCCTCTGAGTAGACAATATGCGATAGTGTATAGGTGGAGTTTTTTTTAGACAGTCAGCACAGGGCATCTGCTTTAGGCCTGTGATTCTTTTAGTGAGGTATTTCTGCGGCCTTTCCAGTTGATGCAGATGTCTTGAGAGGTACATACCAAACGGGGAGTTGTGTTCTATAATGGGTCTAATGAGGGATAATTACAGTGGGACAATGACCTCCTTTTTTCTGGATGAAAAGCCCTTAGTGATGATGTGTGCCACACAGAAGGATTTCCTGACTGTTGTGGTGATGTGGTTATCGAAGGGGAGACCACTGTCCACCTGTGTCCCTAAGTCTCTTATCACACTTTCAGTGTTTAGTGTACTGCCACCTATGTGGTATTTCACGGGTACATGTTTTTTCCCAAAGGGGATAACTATACATTTCTTGGCATTGAGCTTGAGCCTATGGCTCTGGCACCAAGCAACTGTTTCTTTAAGGCCCATTTGTAGAATATCCACATCATTTGGGGATTCAATAATGGCTCTCAGTTTGCAGTCATCTGCGAACTTTGTTAGCCAGAGTCCCTTAGTGTTGACCTGTATTTCAGAGAAGTAGATGCCAAACAAGAGCGGTCCCAGGACTGAACCCTGATGTACTCCACTTATCACTTGGCTGGAGCTTTAGAGTGTACATGCAAAATTTTAGATGGAAGGTGCCCTAAAACTATGGAAGCTGGCTGGATGTCTGATCTTTGACAGGATATAGCTTAAGCTACTGCAGCAATAATGTAATGATGAACATATTCTGATAGTAACTTAAATATTCATTATTAATTATTATTATTTCAGTTACTCTGGGTGTTGTAACTGCACTTATGTAACCGTATAGTTGCTGTTTTAGGTGCACAGTTTCCTGCGCATGTGAACAGAATTCAAACATAACCTTCCAAAGAAGCACAAAATACCACACTGTAAGCAAATATGAAATGCACAACATTGCATGTTTACCTCTAAAAGTTTTAAGTATTGGTATTGGCTACCTAAAGCTATTAGGTACAATGTGTTTGTATATTGGAACATGAACATGAGTTATGTCCAATCACTGCCAGTAACCAATAACTTTAAAATATACTCACCCTAACCATAACACCATCCTGAATCCTAAAACCATATTCCAAACTCTAAAAATCTGCATCCCTAAATGTAAATCTAACCCTGAAACTCCACTCCTATCCCTGAAATGCATCCCTAACCTTAAAACTGTACTCCTAACTAAAACTAATGTCTTTTGGCTTTTCCCAGTTAAGGGTCGCCGCAGCGGAACTCCGGACTGCTAATGATTGGCAGTGGATTTTTATGGTGCTGAGGTGCCAGCCCGATACCCAACCTTCAAAGAAGGCACACCCATTCACACAAGCACCTACCTGCATGCCTTTAAACATCACTCGACCGCGGGGAGGACATGCAGACTCCACACAGAAGAAGCTCCAGCCGAGAATCGAACCGAAGAACCGCTTGCTGTGAGGTGACAATGCTAACCGCTGTACCACCACGGCCAGTAAAACTGTACTCCTAACCAAAAACAATATTCATAACCCAAAAGCTTTTATCTTTAACCCCAGCCCTAAAACTTTACACCAACCCTAATTCTAAAACTGCATCACTAACCCTAAACTCTAACCTAAATCCCCCCAAAACTTTAACTTAAAAATATTACAGTAAAGTGAATTGCTGCTTTGCCTACAGTGCATGCATCACGTTTTATCTCTGAAATGGCACACTGTTTACATTCTCATTATAACTTGTGATTATGCTACTTCCGCACAGTCTCTACCTGGTAGCAATACCTCACACGTTACCACAAGAATTTTCCAAAGATGAATTACCAAAATCCAACTTGAGCCTGGCTTCCACACCCAGTCCTTGTCCATGAGCTAGTTCAAATGACAGCAGCAGTGCTGATTTTGCACTCTTGGCAGAAATTTCTGTAATCCTTCTTAAAGCTAACCGGATGGTGACAACTGCATTCTTCACGGCTGAAAAGTAGGCTTCTGTGTAAACTGTTTAGCTTGTCTTCACTCCAAACAGTATATGTCTGAACTGTTTGGGACCCCTACACTGTGCATGTGTGTATGTCCCTAGGGTATAACCTAGTCAACCCTACAGCTAAGATCTCCATTACTACCAAGAATTTATAGCATACAAGGATGATTCCTTCCTGTAAGCAAACTGACTACATTAATGTCTCCTAAATGTTGAAGTGATGCCTATGAATGTATCCATGTAAATGTTTATACATTTGCACAAGTGTCTAGAAATGTTACCAATGAAAGTACACATGAATACAGACAAAAATTAAGTTCCTGTACTTCTGCAACTATAGTATTCATACAAATCTTTCTACATGGATGGATTCCCAATATTTCCATAGAAGGAACATGAAATGTATTTGCTTTCTATGTGACATCTTTTAACTAACCATCATCAGTTTATAAGAAACAGGCATAGCTACCAACTGTCCCTGATTTAGCCACATATTTTTGGTCTCTTCCACATAAAAAGTGATTTTTTTTCTGACAAATCATTGAAATCTATTATCCTTGTCATATTTTGGACTTTCAGACTCTCTATTGCTCACATAATATATATATATATTAAATGCAAAATACGGTATTCTATCAACATTCCAAGTAGATAAGAGCTATATTTAAAAACTGTTTGAGTCTGGACTTTTGTGTCCCTGATTTTTGAACTAAAAAGACTGTGTGCTACGATACAAAGATCTGCATTAGGCAAATTGGTCTTTGCAAGTCAAAGATGGACTCATACTTCTCAATTGTCCCTGATTTTGACTCAAATTTTAACTGTTCCTCCTAAAACTGGTAACTTTTGCAGAAAAAGTGGTGAATTGCCTTTAATAAATAATGGCAGTAATTAGAGTTATGGACTTCTTTTATTTAAAAACTGTATATGAATGCACATTCTCTTATTCTTGCAATATCTAAAGTTAATAATGCTTATATTTATTTATTTCAGTTTGATTACCGGGAAGGTCCACTGGGCTTTGGGGCCTGTTTTCAGTTGAGGCCCGGGGAGAAAAGCTCCACAAAAACAACAAACAATATTGATTACAAAAGAGTTCAGTCAAAAATATAACAATAGATGAAACAGGATTTTACAAACAGCCTACAATAGAAAAGTCTAATGGCAAAATAGTAACATTAACATTTTTAGTTAGGTTTCAGCACAGAAAGAAAAAAAAATGTAGTAAAATGTTTTAGGTTAGAGAAAGCAGGAGGTAATAACTTGAGGTAGGAATATAGGAGAGAAAATGAGAAAAAGAAGGTCAGCCTAGGGTGACTTAGCAATTGATTCATCAAGTAAGAAATATAAAAGTGGCCTATATAGCTAGTATTTAGGAGAGACAAGAGAGAGTTTAGTAGAGAATGGAAGTTAGCCTGGGGAGAAGGAGGAGGATGGTTTGAAAGGAGTAGGATGAAGAGTGCAGTTACAAATTCTATTAAGATAGAGGTGGGAATGAAGTAATGTTTTGAAGTTGTTTAGGTTGTGGCAGGATCTAAAAGAGGTGGGTAGGGCATTCTATTTTTTAGCAAGGGTGAAGGATAGGAGCATTTGGCCAGCTGGACGCTTGGGTTTTTGTACAGTGATCAAGTTTTGATGAGAAGATCTAAGGGATGTAGGAAGGCTATAGGGTAGAAGAATGTTGGAAAGAGCAGGACAGCTAGTTGGATGGAACAGTAGTTTATGGGCTATGGTGAGTTGGAAAAAGGTCAGTTGATTGGGGAGTTCAAGCCAATTTAGAGAGTGGAGGGGAGAGCAGTGATGAGTGATGGACTTGGCATTAGTAGCGAATTGGGATATTTTGTTACAGCATTGTTCCAATTTGGAGGAGAGACAGGATGATAGATTAGTGAGCAGAGGAGCGCCATAAAGTAGAGAGGGAAGGAAATAAGTGGAGGCGAGGGTTTGCCTAGTGGAAGGAGACAGAAAGTGGTTATTTCTGTACAATAAGCTCAATTTTAGGATTAGCAAGTTTAGCTTATACTTTAAAAGTGTCCCTGATTATTTGTGCATTTGTCCCTGATTTTGTTATTTGTCCCTTACTGGCTGAGAGCTATAAGGATATTTTAAAATCTGAAGTTTCTTCTTATTTTCAGGCATCAGTACTCTACACAGTCCTTTAGATGTATATCGCCAAATAAAAGTTTTCCTTATGTATTTTTTTGTTTGTTTGTTTAAGATTTGCATTGATTTTCAAGTTGATGGACATTACACTGTATTTCGATAATTTATTTAATTCCCTCCCAAACCTATTATATTTTTTCTTTCTATCTGTTCTTCAACAGAAAACCTACTATTTCGCCTTAACATTTCAATTGTCTTTTTTAGGAGGAAAAATCACCAGCTCAGATATATACTTTTGAAAACCACTATATCATCCGATTACCGTTAATGTGGCCCTCCGACTTCATGCACGAAATGGGAACTGGGGTTGATACCGATTTTATTTTGCAAAGATTATAACACTGCAGACAGTATCAAGTCCTACCTATTTGCCCAAACTCCCGGTCGTCCTTCATATCATAATGACAACTGGTCTTATTAACGCCATTTATCCACCAGAAAAGAAAACTTCTATCCCTCGACCTATGGCTGAGTAGTTTACCTTGGCAAGTCTTGCCTAAACCAAAACTTACGTGGTAAATAAATTTCAATGAAAACATTCTGCTCGACACCAGTAGCCCAACTGCGAATCGTCAAGCTTTCTTGGCTGCACTGGCTGAAGCACCAAGCCCCGCCCATACCTGTGTTTCAAACCCAGTATCGACGCGGAGAGATCCATCCATCCTCAACTCCTTTTCTCGTTTTGGTACTTAGTATTTTTTGCATATGGGGTCGTGGTGTCACTTCAAAAGATCTCCCGCTCAAACCTAATCAGGTAGGGTCACGGGTTGCCCTAGATTTTTTGTAGAATCGCGAAACAAGGACGGTTTATATTTAGTGGTGTTGATTGCTGCGGCAATTCAAAAATAAGGTAATTATGAAGAACTGCTGCACGTTGTTGTTCTGCTTTTTTTTTTTTTGCCTTTTCGTGGTTACTAGAAATACAATTCTTATACTTATGGAGACCCCTTGACGTTGTCTTCTTGTATTAATAAGTAACCCCGTCGCCTGTTAACTTTGGTGTTTAAGACATTTTGGTTATCCCCCACCGAAGCATCTGACTGTAACTCTTCAAAAAAGCGGGGTAACTTAAAAATTGGAACGAAGTGAAAATATTTAAACTGTAGATGTAGACAACTACACACTTATGCAATATATATTCTAATGTTATCAGAGGGTATCTTCCAGGTTGTTACTAGCTAGGTTGCTTACACAAATATATTTGGTGTTGGGGGGGGGGGGGGTATTCCTGTAACTGCCCTATTATGACACAAAATCAAAGCAGACCTAATCCTATCCCTTCCTGAAGCCCATACCATTAGAGCAGAACAATGGGCTTTGAAATGTGAAACACTACCCTTCAAAAGTATATATAAATGTTGCATGCCCACAAATGGTTTCAATAAATTTGAAAAAAAAAAAAAAATGAAGGTCAAAGGTTCATAGGTAGGTACTAGGCTATGTGCCGAAGGCATTTATAAGCCTAGCCAGAATTTGTTGGCTTTCCCCTCCCCCTTAGATTAGTTCCCTGTGCCTCTATCCAGCAGAGCCACTGAAGTGATCCCCAGGGTAAACTTTCTGTTTCCCATCCACTCGTCAAGGTTTCTCTTGAAGAGTGTTAGCGAGGATCTCTGCTTAATGTAGATTGGAATATTGTTCCAAAGCATGGGAAGTCTCTGTGACAGGAATCTATCCCTCCAGCCCGTCCTATTTATTGTTGTGGTGAGGTTTAGATCCCTAGAGCGCGTGGCTCGAGGGGATAAGCTTTTCTTTAGGTGGAGCTTGTCCATCAGTTCTGGGTTGGACATGGCCTTGTATGTCAGGCAGAGATCACCTCTGAGTAGGCGGTATGCAACCGAGTACAGCTGGAGTTTCTTCAGTCGAGCTGCATAGGGCATCTGTTTGAGGTCAGTGATCCTCTTGGTGAGGTACTTCTGTGGTCTTTCCAGCTGTTGCAGGTGTCTTGTAAGATACATCCCAAATGGGGCATTGTACTCTATGATGGGTCTGATGAATGATGAGTGTAGGGGCACAATGACCTCTTTTGACCTGGATGCGAACCCTTTTGTGATAAGGTGGGCCACGTAGAAGGATTTTCTAACCACTTT
This sequence comes from Protopterus annectens, assembly GCF_019279795.1. Lineage (NCBI taxonomy): Eukaryota > Metazoa > Chordata > Ceratodontiformes > Protopteridae > Protopterus > Protopterus annectens. The sequence continues at coordinate 1,791,897,065 of NC_056739.1, forward strand.
GGCAATGTGATTATCAAAGGAGAGTTTACTCTCTACTTGGGTCCCCAGATCCCTTATTACGTCTTCCGTATTTAGGGGACTACCACCTATGTGGTAGTTTGTGGATACTTTGTTTTTTCCAAAGGAGATGACTATGCACTTTTTGGCATTTAGCTTGAGGCCATGATTTTGACACCAGGTATCCGTCTCAGTGAGACCCTTTTGGAGGATGTCTGTGTCAGCTGGAGAGTCAGTTATAGCCCCTAATTTGCAGTCGTTTGCGAACTTGGTCAGCCATAGTCCTTCTATGCATGTCTGTACCTCTGATAAGTATATGTCGAACAGGAGGGGTCCTAGGACTGAGCCCTGGGGAACGCCACTTGTAACTGGTTTAGAGTCAGACCTAGCTCCCGCAACTCTTACCATGTGGGTTCTGTCCATGAGCCAGTTGGCAACCCATTGTGTGATGTAGGGGTTTATGTTCAGGCTGGTGAGCTTGTCTATAATACCAGAATGGGGAATGGTGTCAAAGGCCTTTGTGAGGTCTAGGTAGGCTGTGTATACCACCTTTCCCTCGTCTGTAGCCTTGGTAACTGTCTCAAGTCCACCAGGTTTAGGAGGCATGATCTGCCCTTAACAAAGCCGAATTGGGTAGGGTCCAGTGTTTGGAGTTTCCCAATGTCTCTGTTAATGAGTTCCATGATGATGCACTGCATAGCCTTGCAGACCAAGCTAGTCAGGCTTATAGGGCAATAGTTCCCGGGGTCAGTTGTGGCTCCACCTTTGTGGAGTGGAATAACTGTTGCTGTGCGCCACTCTATGGGTACATAACATGTGGAGAGGCTGAATTTGAACAGTGTGTTTAGATGAGGGGTTAGTTTGTCTTTGAGCTCATGTAGGACGCAGCCTGGTACACCGTCTGGTCCCATTGATGCTGTGTTTTTGGCTTTGGAGAGGGCTGTTTTAACCTGAGTGTCTGTGATTTCAGGAGCTCTACATTCTTCTGGTATGATTATGGGCCCTTTTGGGGGTGAGAGGGGGGGTGAAGTTTGCACTGAACCTGTCTGCCAGGATGTTGGCAATATCAGTTGGTTCAGTGTATTTTGTACCATTCTGCACTAACTCCGAGCAGATCTGAGCATTGCCCCTTAGATTCTTGACATAGCTAAAGAATGCCTTGTGGTTATCTTTGGAGTCCTTGGCAATTTTTCTTTCGAAACTTGCTTTGGATGATTTTATGAGGGATCGTAGTTTCTTGCTGATACTGATCAGGGATGCCTTCCCTTCTTGGGATTTTACTCTTTTCTGTAATAGTTTCCTCCTTCTATTGTATAGCTTGTTTATGGCAGGAGTCCACCAGACTGGTTTCCTTTTCTTGGAGGAGTGAGTCTTGGTTTTTCTTGGGATAGCATGATCCATGCATTCTAGTAGGTGCCCATAGAATGCATTAGTAAAGGATTTTGCAGCTTGGACAATGTTATCCTTTAGCATGGGGCTTTGAAACTTTCCACCTCGGTCTTAAGTAACATGAAGTTTGCTTTTGAAAAGTTTTTCATGGTGGTTTCCTTGTCCGGGGGTGGGGGCGGAATGTGGATATCCAAAGTGATTTGTTTATGGTCAGATCTAACCAGCGAGGGGTTGACCTCTGGTGTGGAGCACCGGCGGCCATGTTGGTGATGACCAGGTCCAATATGTTGTCATCTCTGGTGGGAGTGTTGACCATTTGATCCAGGGCATTTGAGTTTATAAATTCTAGGAAATGTTGGGCAAGGGAGTTAGTACTTGAGTAGTTCTCCCTATTAATGTTTGGGTAATTGAAATCACCCACTATTAGGGTGTTTGGTAGGACCTTTATATTTCCCAGTGTTTCCAGAAATGCAGAATGGGGGTCCTGGGACATGGTGGGTGATCTGTAGCAAGTTACAATTTGAATTGCAGTTTTGCCCGTTGTTAGTTGCACGTGGATGATTTCTGAAACATCGTGCTGTGCCACTAACCTGGAGGTGTGGGTATCCTTGATGAATATGGATACACCCCCGCCTTTTGTATTTCGGTCCAGGTTTTGTGGCCGAAATGTATGATGTAATGTGGTCCTATCTCGCCTACATTCTTAACTGACGGGTTCGGAGCCGAGAATCGGCTCTGACTCGGCCGCTATTTTCTAGCTCGAAGTCTCTGATTGGCTGGGCTAGCCCTAGTATCCCAAGATGCACCACGCCCAAACCCCCAGATCTCGTTTGCCGCTCGTAGTGTACAGACGTGGTCTCGAGCTTGGCTGTGGCTAAGTACCTTATTTAAACTGTTTTTAGCTTATTCTTCTTAACTTGTGTCAAAAGCTGTTCTTACAGCTACGTTGAGTGTATCCTGTGTTTTGCGACTTAGTTGAGTTAATTTTTAGTTTTTGTGGATTCCTTGTGTTTGGCGGGCTAGGCCCGTTTAATTTAGAGGGCCTTAGCCTGTCCTGTGTCTGTTACGTCTGCAGGGGCGTTTGAGTTACAGCCCCTTCGTTCAACTAGTTTAGTTTAAGTTTTTTTCCTTTTTTGTGGTATCCTTGTGTTTGACGGGCTAGTTCTGTTTAAGTTAGAGGGCCTTAGCCCTCTCCTGTGTCTAAGTCTGTTGGGACTTTTAAGTTAGAGTCCCTTCCTCCTGTCTTCCTTATCTTGTGTGTGGTTTATTGTGAATTACCATGTCAGGCAAACATCAGAAGGAGCATGAGCCTTTTGGTTTCAAAAAGTGCGCCAAATATTCTTATAAGATGTCTTTAACAGATGGTCATGCCATCTGTGTGTATTGTTTGGGCGCTATTCATTTGCAAGAAGCTTGTAGTGTTTGTCACTCTTTTAGTTCTAGAGTCTTGCAAGAGAGGAAAAATAAATTGATTCTCAGGGGCCTTGTCAAACCTGCCTTTGAAGAAGCTCTGGAGTCTTCTTCCCCTAGTGGGAAATCTAAATCTAAACCAAAAAAGAAATCTCCGGCTCCGTCTAGTTCCTCAGAGCCATCGGAGAAGATATTGAAGACAGCTCCACCTTCCTCGGCTCCATTGGCCTCGGAGCCTAGGGAAGGAATTCCTGTCTCTGAATTGGCCTCCTCGGCTCTATTGTTATCGGCGCCGCAGGAGGTTTCAGTGATACCGGAGCCAACTTTGGCTCTGATTATCTTGGAGCCCATTCAGAGCCCTTCTGCTAGTCTAAACCTGGATCCTCTGGATAAGATATCTCGACCACCTTCTGTGTCCTCCAAGTCCTCCAGGTTGTCAGATTCAGATGTGGATAGGGTGGTGCAGCGGCTCCTTCAGGCGCCGGTGTTAGCCAGGTTATTTTCCGCTCCAGCCCAGTCGACTCCGGAGCCTTCCCTCTTATCGGTTCTGATTATTCCTCCTCCGAGCACCTTTGTGTCATCGGAGCCGAGGTGTTCTGCGTCAAGTGAGGTCCTGGGGTCGGCGCTGATACCCCCGTTAGGCCTCTCGGCTCCGACCTCGGCTCCAACCTTTTCGATTCCATCTTCTGGTTTCGGCACTCAGATTTCCTTGGTCGGACCCGAGGGGGATACATCGGGGCTTCATCCCTCGGCTCCAAGTCTCCATCTTGGTGCCTTGGCTAAGGGAACCCCGACTCCGATTGTGGTTTCGGAGATGGATCGGACCTCGGATTCCGGTGGACCCGCATTCGAGGCCATGAGGAGCACACTGGCCAGGTCTTCAGTGACTTAACTCAAATCAGCCACTGCTTCCTTTGACACTGGTGCTGGAGCCTCTGATGCCAGCGGGGCTCGAAGGCCTGAGAATACTTCCATGCGTGGCACCCAGCTTTCTGAGGGCCCTTCAGATTCATCACCTGAGGAGCCTCCCAGAAAGAAGTTGTGCAAGAGGAAGCACGTTGACTCCCCTAATGAGTCCATCACTTCTGATACCGACCTCGATGACGCAGAGGGCTCCCCCAAGTTGTCTTCCGATGATGTCTCATTATCCGATATTCTGGAGATTTTAAGGCAGAGAGGCGACTGGCCTTCCAAATCCCCATCTGAGGACGAGTCGGTCCTCCTCAAAGCCTTCGGAGCCCGACCTTCCGCCTCCTGGGTGTCTCCGACCTTCGAATTGTTAGACCTTATTTGTCGAAGGGTTTGGGAACACCCTGACTCCGTGGAACCGGTGCCCAGCCGCCCAAACAAGTTTCTCTCTGCACCCCCGGAGAAAGAGTTCCTAGCTAAAGGAGTTCCTGTAGATGCCATGGTGGTGGCGTCTGCCACTCAGCAAGAAGTTGCAGAAGCTTCTGCTTCCGTTCATCCTCCTAACAAGGAGTCCAGGAGTATGGATCAGTATGGGAAGCATACCCTGTCTTCAGCGACCTTTACTTTGCGGTCGTTGAACTATTTTTGCCACTTTACTAGGCTCCAAAGAAATCTCCTTAAGGAATTGGGAGATACCCTGTCGGGTAACTTGCCTGAGGCGGTGAATCAGACTGTTAACGCCCAGTTGTCTACCCTTTCCTCTATTGTCAATTCGTCCATGAGGCTCTTATCCTATGCAGCCAAAGGGGCGAGTAGGGCAGCTAGCTCAGGCGTAGCCCTCAGGAGGCAAGCCTGGATGCACCTGTGTCACTTTGCGGTAGCCTTCAAGTCTTCCTTCACGGACGCCTCTTCGATGGGTCCTCCCTCTTTGGACCCAAAGTGAAAGACACTCTCACCAGATGTGAGCAGGAGGGTAAGACTTTGTCTGCCATGGGGGCCCGTTTCTAGGCACGGAGGGGAGGCAAGATGTGGTTCAGGAAGTCTCAGAAGTCTTTCCCCATCAATCATAGTGACCCCCCCCTCCAGGGGCAGAGGAGGGGGCAATTACTCTGGAAGGCGCCGCCCTATAGGCGGAGGAGGCCCCCGCAACTCAGGAGACCGTGAATCGTTTCGCGGATCCTCCTACCAACGTCCCAGAGGGACTGCCCGACTGTGCTACTCTGGAGCCAGTCGGGGGCCGTTTTTCGAGGCACCCTCAAGCCTGGGAAAGTATCACTCAGGATCAATGGGTTCTCCGAATAATTACCGGAGGTTACACCATTCCCTTTCTTACACCCCTCCCCTATCCAGAAAAATCCCAGACGTTCCACCCAGTCAGAGGGATCAAGCAGCGCTAGAGGTTTCAAAGCTGCTGGAAAAAGGAGTCATCCAACCAGTCCCCTCAGACCAGATCGGATCAGGAACTTACTCAAGTTTATTTTTGGTGCCAAAAAGGACAGGGGACCTGAGGCCCATTCTGGACCTCAGCCGTTTAAACCGATTTGTACTGAAGTCCAAGTTCCGAATGGTCACTCTTCAGTCCATTCTCCCCTTATTGGAAAAAGGAGTATGGATGTGCTCCATCGATCCCAAGCATGCCTATTACCACATCAAGATAAACAAGGCATCCAGGAGTCACCTACGCTTCCGGCTGGGAGCCAGTCACTACCAGTTTCTTGCTCTGCCTTTTGGTCTCACCACAGCCCCCAGGGTGTTTACCAAATGCTTAGCAGTGGTGACAGCTCACTTGAGACGTCAAGGATTCCAGGTTTTTCCTTATCTGGACGACTGGCTTCTCACCGCCCCCTCCAGGCATGTACTCGTTCAGGCCACGAAGGCTACCATCACATTGGGCCAATACCTAGGGATTACCTTAAATTGGGAAAAATCTGTGTTGTGGCCATCACAGCGTGTTGCATTTATCGGCGCAGAGCTAGACTCCGTCCAAATGAGAGCCTTTCTCCCAACAGAAAGAATCAAAGTGCTACAAGCTCAAGTGTTAGCCTTACTACCCCTCAAGAAAGTCCAAGTCAGACTTGCTCTTCAACTGCTAGGTTCCATGGCGGCTACCATCATGCTAGTACTGCTAGCCAGGCTATATATGCGGATCCTCCAGTGGCTGGTCTTGGTCCAATGGTCCTTTCAGGAGTTTCCTCTGTCTTATCCCATTCTCATCACGGAAGAATGCCGGCAAGATCTACGTTGGTGGCTTCAGTCATCCAATCTAGACATAGGGAGACCCTTGACCCCCCTGTCTCCTACCGCCACGGTGACCACGGACGCGTCCCAGATAGGTTGGGGTGGCCATTATCTGGGCAGAACGGTCCAAGGCACATGGCAAGATCACGAGGTACATTTGCACATCAATGTCCTGGAAATGAGAGCAGTGCTTCTAGTGTTGCAAGCACTTCAGAGCTCTCTTTCCAAGGGGACGATTGCTATTCTCTCCGACAGCATGTCAGTCGTGTGGTACCTAAACAAGCAGGGTGGAACCAGGTCCTATCCCCATTGCAGAGAGGCCATGAGTGTGTGGAACTGGGCGGTGTCTTCCCAACGCTTTATAGTGGCAACGCACATTCCGGGAAAGTCCAATGTGATAGCAGACAGGCTAAGCAGAACTATTCTGATGTCTCATGAGTGGTCCTTGAAAAACCGAGTTGCAACTCAGATCTTCTCCAGGTGGGGTCAACCTTGCTGCGATCTGTTTGCCAGCCCCCTCAATGCCAAGTGCAGCAGGTACTTCACTCTAATCCTCCTCCCCGGGGGAGTCACCCAGGGACGCTCTGGTCCACGATTGGCCCCCAGGTCTGCTCTATGCCTTCCCTCCATTCCCTCTACTATCAAGAGTGATTCAGAAGGCAACTTCCTTGGGAAGCAAGATGATTCTTATCGCACCACACTGGCCTCGTCAAGTTTGGTTCGCCTTTCTTCAGAAGTATACAGTGGACGGCCCTTGGACACTGGAGCCAGTACCAGACCTATTGACTCATCAGTCGGGTCAGTTCCATCCATCCCTACGAACCCTCAGGTTGACAGCTTGGCTGCTCCACTTCCATCCTTAGTTAGACTACATTCCTTTTCACCTGAGGTGTTGCATATTCTGTCGTCCTCCCACAAGTCGTCTACCAGAAAGCTATACTCTAGCAAATGGAAAAGATTTGCTATCTGGGCTGAAGCACACAATCTAGAACCCTTCACAGCCCCCTTGTTGGCTGTGTTAGATTTTTTGGCTATGCTCTTCAAACAGGGTTCCGCTACCTCCACTATTAAGGTACAGCTGGCAGCCATTTCTGACTTTCACGTCTCAGATGAGCCTTCCCTTATGGGCCATAAACTTTGTAAAGCCTTCCTGAAAGGAGCCTGGTTACTCCGTCCTCCATTGTCACAACCAGTTTTACCATGGGATTTAAGCTTGGTGCTTCAAACCTTAACTTCTACCCCCTTTGAACCAGCTGACACTTGTGAATTAAAATATTTGTCTTGGAAGACAGCCTTTCTGGTCACCATTACTTCAGCCAAGAGGGTAACGGAGCTTCAGGCCCTTTCCATAAAGCCCCCTTATTTGGTCTTCCATAAGGATAGGGTTTCCTTGAGACTCAACCCCTCCTTCCTTCCTAAGGTATCTTCTACCTTTTGTCGTCACCAATCCATTGAGTTACCAGTTTTCTTTCCAAACTTTTCAAATAAAGCGGAATTCAAATTCCACCAGTTGGATGTTCATAGACAACTAAAGTTTTATTTGCACAGGACACAACCCCACAGGAAATCGGATCAATTGTTTGTGTCCTTTTCAGAGCACAAGAATGGTAGCCCTGTGACTAAAGGTACTATTGCTAAATGGATTAAGGACTGTATCTCCTTTATTTACGCATCAGCAGGCAGAGTTTTACCTTTCCTAGTTAAGGCTCATTCTACCAGGGCTATGGCTGCATCAGTAGCTTATCATGTTAGACTCTCCTTGGATGACATCTGTGCTGCGGCCACCTGGTCCTCTCCGCACACCTTTGTTTCTCATTATAAGCTTGATGTGGTGTCTAGAGACCGGGCTTCCTTTGGTTCCACGGTGCTCAGGAGTATTGTCAGTGAGCCTCCCAGAATGTAGGTGCTAGGGACGCTGTCCCGTCAGTTAAGAATGTAGGCGAGATAGGACCACATTACATCAATTAGTTATGTACTCACCATAACGTCAGATGTATGTGGTCCATCTCGCCTACATTCTCTGTCTCCACTGTCCCCCGACCTGTTGGACTTGGAGGAGGTTATGTTCTTAGACCCTTCTGAGGATGTTAGTTTTTCTCTCCTCCTGCTTGTGTTATTTCTATGAGGTTGTGTATGTCACTCTGTTATATTGTTGGCAAACAAGATCTGGGGGTTTGGGCTTGGTGCATCTTGGGATACTAGGGCTAGCCCAGCCAATCAGAGACTTCGAGCTAGTAAACAGCGGCCGAGTCGGAGCCAATTCTCGGCTCCGAACCTGTCAGTTAAGAATGTAGGCGAGATGGACCACATACATCTGACGTTATGGTGAATACATAACTAATTGATATGAGTTGTAGCCTGCTAGTGCTTGGGGTGCTCTCTAGAGCCTTAAACCAGGTTTCTGTTACTGCACATATATCTATTTTCTCCATACTGAGGAGTGCCTCGAGTGCGTGCATTTTGAGGTTTAGACTTCTGGCATTGAGTAGCATTACCCTCAGTTTTTTGTTACTTGTGGTATTTATGGTGGTGGGTTTGTCTTTTGAGCCTTGCCTAAAAAAGGCGCTATGGGGGTGGCAAGAGCCTTGGCCAGTATTCGAAAGCCTAAGGGTGACAGGTGCAAGCCGTCTCTAGCGAAGCAGTGTGGCTTGTCGAGCATGTCATCCCAGGCGGACAGACACTGGATCCCCTTTGAATGACACCAGAAACTTAGCCAATTGTTGAAATTGATAGTTTTTTCTTTATACTGTAGTATCATTCTTGGTGAGGGCAGGATGCTACTCATGGTCAGGGTCATACCGGCCTGGGCTACAAGATCAGAGAGCCCTTCCATGTCTCTTTTCATGTAGTCCAGGGAGGTACGTCTCAGGTCATTCACACCAACATGGACAATGACAGTTGTATTTGTACTTGTTCTGGAGTGACCTGAGTGCTTGTGTTATGTGGTGGATCCTGGCACCCGACAGGCAGCTAACAGTAACCTTCCCCTTATTCAGCCTAGTGAGTGGGACGTCAGTGTGCCTGACTATAGATTCACCTATTACTAGTATGTTGTGTATGTTATTTTGCCTTAAGGGCTGTGATTGCATGCCACACTGGTTTTGTGAAGCATGTGTTTCATGATTTGTGTTGGGGGGTGGAGGTTGCTTGGATGTCTGCTGTGGAGGTCTCTGTTGCTTTTGCAGAATTTTATTTAGAGCCTCCGAGTATGCTTTCGTGTATTTATGTGTGTTTTTTGCCAGTGCTGGTTTAATGGGTCTATGTGAGACTGGTGGTGTGATGCAAGTATTTCCCTTCTCCTCTTGACTGTCTGATCCAGCCTTGGGTTGAGAGCGCTTAGCCTCCAGTTTAGCTGTATAATTGCATCTCTCACATGTATTAGTGTTTGGTGGTAGGAGGAGAGGGTTGTCTGTCTACATGAGGCAGTTGTAACATTGCCTCCAAATGCCCAGATTCACCAGTTGGACTGGTGAGTACGCCTGAAACTGCCCTTTGGACATGCCTGGATAGGTACAGTGAACTGTTTTACTGAATGGCTGGTAAGGTTGAATAGAGAGCCTTGTCCTTCTGTACAGTATAGGAGGGTCTAGTGCTAGGGTTTATAAGTGCTTGCTATGAGTTGTGAGCAAGTGCCGGGCTGAGAAATGAATGGCTTGAGTGCTTAAGTTGAAAGTTTGTCTAGTTCCAAGGGAAAAATTGAAGAGGAGACTTTGTGTAGCCGGGAATAGTTATACCCTAGCTAACCGGCGCTGCCTGGCATGCAAAACCAGGCAAATGTGGTATTTATAGCAGGGAAATGAAAGAGATAGAAATGAGCCCAAAATGGCCAATAAACTACCAATTTCTGGGCTGAAACCACTCCTCCAGGGACAGATAGGCTGCTCAAAGCTCCCCTCTCTCACAAGTGAACAGAGAAACTTCCTTCTATCCAAGTAAGGTATGGGCAAACACAGAGATTTTTAACACAGCCCTGAATTCAGCACTTAACCTGAAAACTGGACTATACTAGCTTAGAAAGGCGGGAAACAAGTATATATATATTTTTTCAGAAAATAAAGCAGATGCAATCAAAAAACTCTTTAAATGCACAGAAAATGATACTTATTGTTATATATCTCAGATCAGAGCTGTAGTCAATGCCCCTAGTAATAAAGTAGGAAGAAACACAAATACAGTAAAAGCAGATGAATAGACTGTAATTTTTTTTATATATATAAAATAATAGAAAACGAACTGATTTAAACAAGTTACCCAATTAACCAGAAAAAGCTCAAAACTGAGCCCTGCTCCAGCAGTCTTCAATCAGAAAAGTTCTGACTGCACACTCCTGCTGCTAGGGTTTAGGGGAACCTTCTCCAAAAAAATGGCCTGGGTCAGTGCTCAAGTTATACAAACAAAGCTAGATTCAGCAGACCTGAATCTGGTCTATGCTGCAGCAACAAGGCGCACCAATTTCAGAAAGAAACAGTTCAAATAAGCAGGCACAATAAGCCTGTGACCAGTAATTCCCAGCTCAGAAGGGCAGAATCCAGCCTCCCTCAAGAGTGCAAACCACACTTTCTTAATGTAAAAAAGCTGGCCCAAAGCCCAAGTGCTTAAACCAGAACTAATACACTTTAGAACAGACAGTAAGCCTTCAGTTAGCAACTCCCAACTCAGAAGGATGTAAGCTTCCTGTCCTGCCACAACAGTGCAGACCACAAACCCTCCTAATGTGAAACAACTGGTCTAAAGCCCAAGTGTGTAATCCAAATGCTTAGAATAACAGTTACAATTTAATTGACTACTAACAAGCAGTAATAAATGCAGCAGAATAAATGCTATTAAGTACTTTTAAGAACAGGCAGCAAGAGCAAAATAAGTAATAAAGTAGGAAGAAACACAAACACAGTAAGCAGATGAATAAAGTGCAAAATTTTTTTTTTCTCTCCGTATTAGGTAGAATGAGCTAAAGACACTAGACTGGGAGGAGTGCCACCAAGTATAAAAAGAAAACACCAATACGGAGGGCAGGGTGGGGAAAAAATCAACTCAGAAAAATAACACTTTCAACACAGATCAAAAGCCAGCAAATATTATAGATCTAAATCAATCAAACAAACACAATTAGGATACTGTAGAACTTTGGAAAGAAGTGCCAAAATTATACTTATCAATTTATATTTTGAGTTGTTTCAGTAGCACTCTCAGTCAGAACTCAATTAGATTCAAGCAATGAATACAGAGGTAACAAACAGGGAATCTTAATTATACTAGCAAGCCTTGAGACAATCAGATAAAACACACAAGTTGTTTGGCCAGTATTTAACAGAGCAGGATTAAGGGTGGGGGAAAAAATAGCACTTTCTACTCAGAAAAATAACACTTTCAACACAGATCAGAAGCCAGCAAATATAGATATAAATCAATCAAGCAAAAGCAATTAGGATACTGTACAACTTTGAAGTGCCAAAAAAATATACTTCTTCTTCTTTCGGCTTTTCCCAGTTAGGGATCACCACAGCGGATCACCTGTCCGCTCAAGATTGGCAGTGGAGTTTTACAGTGTCGAGTTGCCAGCCCGGCACCCAACCTTCCACAGAAGGCACACACATGCACGCACACCTAGGGACAATTTAGAGTGTCCAATCCACCTACAGCATGTCTTTGGGATGTGGGAGGAAACCGGAGCACCCGGAGAAAACCCATGCGACCATAGGGAGGACATGCAGACTCCGCACAGAAGGCACCCCAGCCAAGGATCGAACCAGAGAACCTCTTGCTGTGAGGCGGCAACGCTAACCGCTGCACCACAGTGGCCGCCCTTATCAATTTATATTTTGAGTTGTTTCAGTAGCACTGCCAGTCAGAACTCAATTAGATTCAAGCAATGAATGCAGAGGTAACAAACAGGGAATCATAATTATACCAGCAAGCCTTGAGACAAACAGATAAAACACACAAGTTTTTTGGCCAGTATTTACAGAGCAGGATTAAGGGTGGGGGAAAATAGCACTTTCCACTCAGAAAAATAACACTTTCAACACAGATCAGAAGACAGCAAATATAGATCTAAATCAATCAAGCAAAAGCAGTTAGGATACTGTAGAACTTTGAAAAGAAGTGCCAAAAAATATACTTATCAATTTATATTTTGAGTTGTTTCAGTAGCACTCTCAAGTCAGAACTCAATTAGATTCAAGCAATGAATGCAGAGGTAACAAACAGGGAATCTTAATTATACTAGCAAGCCTTGAGACAATTAAATAAAACACACAAGTTGTTTGGCCAGTATTTAACAGAGCAGGATTAAGGGTGGGGGAAAAAATAGCACTTTCCACTCAGAAAAATAACACTTTCAACACAGATACCAAAATGAAACGGAAACAGCAAACCAGGAATTGAGGATACTGGCTAGCAGTAAAAACAATAAAAGGCACCAAAGAATAAATAAATAATGAACAATTTATTAGCGCTTTCGTTTAGTATAGTCACCAAACTTCTTCAGATAAACCTCCATTTGCATTTCTACTTAATATATAGCAAAAATATGACATCACAAACACAGCAACCAATAAAAATACTGACCAACAGTTTAAAACTTTTAAGGGAATATAACATTTGCTTCACTATATATTTAAATATCTAAACAATCATAAATAAATAAATACTATCTGTCATATGCCTTCATTTTTTAAAAAACTATTAATAGAAATCATTTGATTTAACCCTGGGGGGTACTAGCATTCGAATAAATTTGCCACCAGGTCTCTTTATTTTCTAATAATAATTTCCATGGTCCCCCACGGGGATCCTTTTCAACCTGATAGACAACAGACAATTTAAAATTATTATGTGTGGGATGTGTGCAGGTGTGCTTAAATAATGCATTTGTATCCTTATTGTGGGAGATGTCCTACATATGCTCATAAATTCTTTGGGATAGCTTGCGCTCTGTCTTGCCAACATAAAGTGATGGACATTTTGTACAGCAGGCGATATACACTACCCCTTGCATATAACAACTATATCTGCCCTGGATTGAGATATGTTTATTACCTATTTTTAGGCTAGACCCACAAAATACATATCCACATTGACTGCACATATCACAGGGAAACATTCTACCTTTGTTTTTACCAGCTGACTGTCTCTCCAAAATATTTTTGAAATTTAGATCTCTCCTATATACAATGTTAGGGCTAATCCCTAACTTGATAGACAAGCCTTCTTCCATGGTGATAATGTTCCAGTTCTTGGATAAAATATCCATCATAATTTTGCCATTATCCTGAAAGGTGGTAACAAAAGGGCAAAATATCTCTCTCTTTCTATCTTGTGAACAAGCTAAATTACTATTAGTAATGATATTATTAGTATCTTGCATATTATTATCTTCACATTCCATGCCCGATGTTGCCCTCTGCCTAGATTGATTCAACAGTGGCATATACACAGCTTGTTTACGCTTGTTTGTGACCTCATTACGAATCTGGTTGACCATTCTTCTTGGGTATCCTCTGTTATAAAACATATTAGATATAAAGGCACACTCAGTAATGACGTCATCCTAGTATGAAACCATACGGGCAGCTTGGACCATCTGGCCCTTAACTACTCCACGTTTGACATGAGCAGGATGGTTACTAGAATAATGCAAATAAGTGTTCGAAAGTGTTGGTTTTCTGAAAATGTTAGATTTTAAACCTTCTCCATTTTTTGAAACCAACACATCCAAATAGGCCACCTTGTCTACACTTACAACATGTGTGAACTTCAAAAATCTTGTTGTCTGATTAATATATTGGATAAATTCATATATTTTTGCCATTGGCCCATTCCATGCAATAAACAAATTGTCCAGGTATCTTGCATACATACTAATGTATGCATAGTATGGATTCGGATATAAATATTCCCTCTCCCACCATGCCATAACAATATTGGCAAATAGGGGGCACAGGCTGACCCCATGGCTACACCTTTCATCTGCCTGAAATAGTGTCCTTCAAAATATATATAATTGAAGCCCAACACCAAGTCTAATAACTGACAAAATACATTAATTTTGTCTTGGTTCAGGCCCATTACTTCGTGAAGGTATGTACCAAACCACTCTTTACCTTCATCGTGGGGAATGCAACTAAATAAATCCTGCACATCAATAGTAATGAAAATACCATCAGAGAATGGATACAACTCATTACATTTAGTCAAAAAATGCCAGGAATCACGACAGAGGTTAGGAATTTTACTCATTTTAGGTTTTAGTTGTTTATCCAAGAATTTAGCTATATAACTAGTTTTAGATTTTCCTGAGTCAACAATGGGTCTTAGAGGGGGATTAATTAAGTTCTTATGTATTTTGGGTACTCCAAAAATCACCGGTACCCTCGGCCATTCATTGACCATATAGTTGTATTCATGTATAGTGATCTGATCTTGGCTTAACATTTCTGCTAATTCCCAATCAATTCTTTTATATCCAAGATTCACTTCATTAATAGATATTTCATCATAAGTACCACTATATAACATTTGGAACATTCTTTGAACATAATCATCATATTGCATGATCACCATACCACCACCTTTATCCGGACCCATAAATCTGAGGTCACTGAATGATTTAAGATGTTCAAATAAATCTTTATCTTCATCAGACATATTTTCTCCACCATTAAACTGTGAAAAATAATATCTGAAATCTAGTTCATAAACAGTTTCAAACATCTTTAATAAAGGATGTAATTCTGGATTAAAAGCACTAGGAATTCTTAAATTCACATCTGTTGTCTCATTATTACCACAGGCTAAATATTCATTAAAAAACAGGACTTTCAAGTTTAAATTTCTAACGTACATTTTAAGGTCTAAAATTGACTTGACTAAATCAACTGGCTTGCTAGGAACAAAGGTATATCCCTTACTAAACAAATTTGCACATTTTTCATTCATAGGTACTGGGCTGTAGTTATATATTTTAAAATCATGCATAGTATTTTCTAGAATACTACAGCCAGTATTAACAGTCACCTCTAATATCTGTTGTTCCAGTTGTTGTTCCTCTGTTGGTTCCGATTTAAGCGATTGGTTTGTGGATATGGCCCCTGGTTCGGCTGTCTTCGGTTCTGCAGTCTCTCTGACCTCCGCACCTCTGGTTGGTCTCAAGGGACCACTTCACCATCAGAATCTTCGCCCAAATTGTCAGTATGCTGTTGTGGCCTATTATTGGGTTTGTTGTTCACTTGTTCCAATGGAGGCAAGGGATAAGCCTTGCCTTGTGCATAAGCTGCTTTATCTTGGCCCAGTTTTTTATTTTTCCTACTCAGGATGGAATTACACAATGTGTCAATGGCCTTAAAAATCAAATCATATTGGCTTTTATAGCAACTAAACAAAGCATTGCTATTAATTTTTCCATCAAGTTCTTTGATTTCCACATACAATTTATTCATAGTTACACCGTTATGTTTAATCAGGAGCTCCATTAACTCACAGCCGTGTCTTGTCGAACATGGCAAGGAGTTCCTGGTGTAACAATGAATGTTGCACTAACCCGGTTGGGAATTTCCATAACCGGAGTCCTTTGGGCACTTGTTGGAGCTTTAAACATTCTTTGAAGTATTTATTTTCTTGTTGCAGTTTGCAAAAACTGGTAAGTTTATATTTAAAATCATCCAGCAATTTATCGAAAAAAGTGTCATTACCCGTAGCTGCAACACCAGATGGTACGTTCCTCTGCAACCAGGAATCTAATGAAAAGGCTATGGAACTTGAATGATCATTAGATTTTCCTTCACCCTGTAATCCACCTTGCCCTGGTTGTGGAAAAGACCCATTAGGTTCTCCATTAAAAATCTCCGGAGTATTCATGTAGTCCCAGCTACTGGAAGAAGTCGGGATGGACTCAGTCATTCTTGTAGCTAGCTGCTGCACTAACGAGGTTAAATTGTTCACAGATTCATGGAGCTGCTGAAATTCCATCAGAATAACAGCTCCCGTACCTTCGTTTGAACTGCCCGAAGCCATAACAATTACCAAAATGAAACGGAAACAGCAAACCAGGAATTGAGGATACTGTCTAGCAGTAAAAACAATAAAAGGCATCAAAGAATAAATAAATAATGAACAATTTATTAGCGCTTTCATTTAGTATAGTCACCAAACTTCTTCAGATAAACCTCCATTTGAATTTCTACTTAATATATAGCAAAATATGACATCACAAACACAGCAACCAATAAAAATGCCGACTAACAGTTTAAAACTTTTAAAGGAATATAACATTTGCTTCACTATATATTTAAATATCTAAACAATCATAAATAAATAAATAAATACTATCTGTCATATGCCTTAATTTAAAAAAAACTATTAATATAAATCATTTGATTTATCCCGGGGGGGGGGGGGTACTAGCGTTCAAATAAATTTGCCACCAGGTCTCTTTATTTTATAATAATAATTTCCATGGTCCCCCTCAGGGATCCTTTTCAACCTGATAGACAACAGAAAATTTAAAATTATTTTGTGTGAGATGTGTGCAGGTGTGCTTAAATAATGCATTTGTATCCTTATTGTGGGAGATGTCATACATATGCTCATAAATTCTTTGGGATAGCTTACGCTCTGTCTTGCCAACATAAAATGACAGGCATTTTGTACATCAGGCGATATATACTACCCCTTGTGTATAACAACTATATCTGCCCTGGACTGAGATATGTTTATTACCTATTTTTAGGCTAGACCCACAAAATACATATCCACACTGACTGCACATACCACAGGGAAACATTCTACCTTTGTTTTTACCAGCTGACTGTCTCCAAAATATTTTTGAAATTTGGACCTCTCCTATATACAATGTTAGGGCTAATCCCTAACTTGATAGATAAGCCTTCTTCCGTGGTGATAATGTTCCAATTCTTGGATAAAATAACCATCATAATTTTGCCATTATCCTGAAAGGTGGTAACAAAAGGGCAAAATATCTCTCTTTTTCTATCTTGTGCTACTAAATATCAGTTTAGTTTTTGAGTTTTTTCAGTAGCACTCTGTCATAGGCATAGTAAAGGCATAGTATTGCATTTACATTTTTTGGGTCTTTGTAAATAGCACAGTTACAACTGGCTTGAAAGTTACAAAATTATTATTTTTACAAGCACCAACTTCTGGATGCTGTCTAGTACTTATGTAACGGTACCCAATTACCATCCCCAACACACACACACACACACACACACACACACACACACACACACACACACACACACACACACACACACACACACACACCCTTTGTCCTGCTGCTAACATCTAATCTCCATGGTGCTGTATTTTTTTCTCAGTATAGTTTTGAAAAGTACATAACAATGCTTCCATTTTAAAAAGCTGTAACAGCTAAAGTTTGTACAAGTGTAAGATTGCAAACTGATATATCCTCTGGATAGCATTGCTCGATTTGCAACAGGCTGGTAAACATTCCATCAACTATTAAATCCAGAGGGGCTTAATTCTTGTTTTTATTCTCCCCTTCCTACCCCATAATTCCACCCACCCCCACTAGTGCTAAATGTAAACTAGACTTTGCCACTTCCCTCCTGCTAAGTACCAATCAGTACCTCACGCATCATTGAACAACCCTCCCCCCTTAAGCCATTTCCTTTTCTCCCATTTTTCCACACCCTGTTAGCACAGTGAACCATCAAAATTTGGCCCGCCCCTCTAACAAAATGCAAACAAGCAAAAAAATACTAATTACCCTAATGCCTATACTGTTTCTAATTTACCATCTCACTGCCTACGAACAAACACTTGACCGTGGTATTCACTTCCCAAATGGTCAAACAGACACCCATGACTTCACACATAACACCAAACACTTTACCATCCCCAGCACACCAAATATACTACCCTCTATAAAATACCACTCCTGTACAGCCACAAAACATAATCCTAACGGCAAAGACTACATAAAACTTATAAACAAACTCCTAAAGCTCAGAATATCCTGTCACTATAACCTTATAGTACATGGAGACATTCATCCTAACCCTGGCCCACCCACACCCAATAACCTCCACTCCCCTATCACAAGCCCCAAATTCAAGCTACCCACTAGTTCCCTCCTAGGATTTCACCTAGATATTAGAAGTATTAACAATAAGATTCCCAACCTACACGCCCTCCTAGTAACCCACTCCCAAGACATTATGTGTCTTACGGAAACCTGGCTAAAACCCAGTACTACTTTCAATGAGATACTACCTCCAGGATACAATATTCCCTGGTTAGTCCGTGCTACAAGGAAAGGAGGTGGGATAGCAGTCCTTTACAAAAATACTCTAACCATTAATAGAGACACCATTCAACCTCCCCAATAACTCGGAACTCCTCATAACCAAGCTACAGATTAACCAAAACAAGCACTTGAACATTGTCTGTGCATACATTCTGCCAGGCAACAACCTACATACCCTAGAATATATCCTTTACTGGTTATCCACCACCTATCCCCAAGAAACCATAGTTCTTGGTGACTTTAACGCCAACTGGCACCCCTGCTCCTCCGACCCCCCCCCCACCCATATAAACTTATCTGGGTTTAAACAGACCATAACCTCCCCCACTAGGATAAGCAAA
This sequence comes from Protopterus annectens, assembly GCF_019279795.1. Taxonomy (NCBI): domain Eukaryota; kingdom Metazoa; phylum Chordata; order Ceratodontiformes; family Protopteridae; genus Protopterus; species Protopterus annectens. The sequence goes on from NC_056739.1 coordinate 1,791,915,635, forward strand.
CCAACCAACAGGGAAAGTATCCTAAACTGGATCCTCGTTAATAACCAAGCCCAACTGTACACAGCTGGTACTCTCCCTGATGACCTCAGCGACCATTGTCTAACCTATATCATAAAACATAAGGCAGGAAACCCTCACCAGCCCAAATATAAAACAGTTAGAAACAGGAAAAACTTTGATGCTGCTGTATTCCAAAACAAATTAAAAGCAGTTGACTGGTCAAAACTAAAAACATCTAACTTTAGAGGAGGCCATAGATCACTTTAACACTAAATTCCTAAGTATCCTTGATTTGCATGCACCAGCATGTACAATAAAACCTAGATCAAATACAGAATCATGACTCACAAAAGATACCAAAGCTAAAATCAAAACTAGAAACAGAGCCTGGGCCAGCTAGAGAACAACTAAAGCCCCAGTTAACCATCTAAAATATCAACTCAGGAATGATACAAAAAATCTCTTTTACTGGATAAAAAAAGCTTCTACCAAAATCTACAAAAACACCATAACAACCCTCAAAAGTTCTGGGCAGGCTTAAATCAACTACTTTGTCCAGGTCATTCCACCACCCCAACCCCGGCTAACTACACCCATAGTTCCTCAGAGACCATAGCTAGCTCCTTTAGTAACTTTTTCACCGAAACAATCCAATCCCTAACAAATCAACTAACCCCCTCTAATTTAAACCACACGCCTAATCTACCCAATAATCACCCCGAATTTAGCTTCCAACCAATATCCACTAGTTTTATCAAAACACTTCTAAAAAAACTAAAACCTACCACCCTCGCTGCTGACCTCCTCCCTATAGAGTACATACAAGTAGCTGCAGATGCCATTGCATATCCCCATGTCTATCCTCATCAACAGAACCTTATCCGAAAATGCTATACCCTCCCTCTGGAAAATATCTCACGTCATCCCACTCCATAAAGGTGGTAGCTCCTCAGACATATCCAACTATAGACCCATTGCCATACTTTCCCCACTAGCCAAAATAATGAAGAAATGTGTACACAAGCAACTAATGCAATACCTTACACAGAATAACGTACTATCCAACTCCCAGCATGGTTTCAGGTCATACCACAGCACCACCTCTGCCCTCCTTTCCTTTACTACTGCCATAAACCAAATCAGGAATGACAATAGGCTAACCTCCGCCCTCTTTCTTGACCTATCAAAAGCCTTTGACATGGTCAACCATGAACTTCTCATTCTTTCACCAAAATCTATTTCCCTCAACAAACCCGCTATCCAGTGGTTCCAGTCCTACCTGACTGGTAGACAACAAGTGGTACTACGGCAGGGCAAACTCTCCAGCCAGCTACCTCTCACACTTGGTGTCCCTCAAGGATCCATACTAGGTCCACTACTCTTCTCTATTTTTATCAACAACCTTCACACTGCTATCCCTAAAGCTACTTGCATTCAATACGCAGATGATTCCACTCTGATCTGCTCAGCCACCTCCCCATCTGAACTGCAAACCTTAACCCAAAATACATTTAACACTATCGAGAAGTGGCTCATCAGCCAATGCCTACTTCTGAACCCCAGTAAAGCTAAACTTCTACTCTTCTCCCCTCTTGTAGAGCTACCACCCTTTCATTCTTTGTCACATCTAACAATGGTACCACTATTTCCCCAGATCATCACACCAAACTGCTAGTGGTTATCATAGACAATAATCTCAAATTTGACCTACAGGTCAACAAAACCATACAGACCATCAATAAGAAGCTTGGATCACTGTATAGAAACAAGACATTTTTAACACCACTGGCTAGGACTGCAGTTGCCTGAAAACACCTACTCTCTACTCTTTTATATGCCTCGCTTGTACTCTCAAACCTCAACAAATCCGAACTAGGTAAGCTATCCCATAGCAACAATCATATTGCCAGATTCGCCACTGGCTCCACCTATAGAACCCATCACTCAGAACCTTAAATAACTAGAGTGGCTAGAACTGCCCAGTTTGATTCAATTCAATCAATTCTTTATAGCGCACAAAATTTTGTACCACCCTGAGGATACCACCTCACTTAAAAATATTATTAAGCCATATAGCAACCTGAGATCCAAACGGTCAGCCGATAGACTACTGGTTCAAACCCACAAAGCTAATAACTCTGCTGGTGAATCCCTGTTTGCCAACTTCATTGGCAAAACCTGGAATTCGTTGCCAAACTATATAATCCTACAATCCTCCAAAAGTTTCTTAAAAAAAAAACCTCAAACAGTATCTCAAAGTGAATTAGCTATGCCCATGTACCAACCCTGATTAAGTTATAAACTGAAAGCATAGTCTGTAATTATCATAACTTGTAACTACGTCACCAAGCTCTGCTTCCAATCTGATGTCTCTTACTTTTAATTGTTTCTGTCCATGACAATTGTGAGTCCCTACTAGGGAACACTACTAAGCCATTGTATATAATCACTGTGTTTTTATAATTGTTTGCTAACTTCTGTGTAATCTATGTAGGTTTGTCTATGTGGAGCTTTTCTCCCCGGGCCTCTGCTGAAAATGGACATGTATCCAGTTGGACTATCCCCGTAAACAAATGTAAAATAAATACAATTCTGAACATGCCTCTCTACTGTCTCTGGCTATTACAGTTTCAGGGCTTCCCTCATTTTATTTCTAAAACTGTTTTCTATCCTTCATAATATTTATGAGTTTGTTCATAGATGTGTGCTAGGCTGATGGCCCTGGGGCCTTTACAAGCCTAGCCATAGGAGTACCCTGGCATCATGTCACCCGACCTTAGTTCCCAGTGCCTCTGTCGGCTAGAGCCACTGGCATTATCCCCGAGGTGAATTTTCTATTTCCCATCCACTCATCAAGATTTCTCTTGAAGAGGGTCAGTGAGGTGCTCTGCTTGACATGTATGGGAAGTCTATTCCATAGCATGGATAGTCTCTGGGTTATGAACCTGTCCCTCCAGTACATTCTGTTGATTGTGGTAATGACGTTGAGGTTTCTGGAGCGTGTGGTGTGGAGGGCTTAGGATTTCTTTAGCTGTAGCATTTCTAACAGAGCAGGGTCAGATATGGCTTTGTAAGTCAAGCAGAGATCGCTTCTAAGTAGACGATATGAGACAGAGAATAGTTTTTTGAGTCTGTCCATATAGGACAAGTGTTTAAGGCCCAAGATCCTCTTTGTGAGGTACTTTTGTGGCGTCTCCAGTTGTTGCAGGTGCCTAGTGAGGTACATGCCAAGTGGAGCATTGTACTCGATGATTGGCCTAATGAGGGAAGAGTAGAGGGAGACAATGACCTCTTTCTTCCAGGATGCAAAACCCTTAGTAATGAGATGTGCCACATAGAAGGACTCTCTGACCACAGTGGCAATGCAGTGATCAAAAGAGAGGTTGCTGTCAACCTGTGTTTCCAGATGTCTTATAACACCTTCTGTGTTCAGTGGACTACCATCTATGTGGTAATTCATGGGAGCCAGGTTTTTCCCGAAGGGGATGACGATACATTTTTTGGAATTGAGCTTAAGCCCATAGCTCTGACACCAGTCATTGTTCTCATCACTTGGGGAGTTAATAATAGCTCCCAACTTGCAATCGTCTGCGAACTCTGTCAGCCAGAGTCCCTTTGTGTTGCCCTGGACTTCAGAGAAGTAGATACCAAACAGGAGAGGACCCATGACCGAACCCTGTGGGACTCCACTTGTGACTAGTTGGCAGTCTGACTTGGAGTCAGCTACTTTCACACTGTGGGTTTTATCTGTGAGCCAGTTTGCAACCCACCTAATGATATAGGGGTTGATGCCTAGCTTAGTGAGCTTTTCTATGATTCCTGAGTGGGGAATAGTATCAAAGGCCTTAGCCAGATCAAGGTAGGCTGTATGAACCACCTTGCCTTCATCCACAGCTCTGATGACTGACTCAAAGAAGTCGACCAAGTTGAGCAGGCATGATCTACCCTTCACAAAACCAAACTGTGTGGGATCCATAGCTTTGAGATTCCCTGTATCCTTGTTTATTAGGTCCATGATGATGCATTCCATAGCTTTACATATCAGACTCGTCAGGCTAATGGGGCGATAGTTCCCAGGGTCTGTAGTCACTCTTTCTTTGTGGAGAGGGATGACTGTAGCAGTGCACCATTTGTTAGGGACAAAGCCTGAGATGAGACTGTGATTGAACAGGGCACACAGGTGAGGTGCCAGTTCACTCTGTAGTTCATGTAGAACACAGCCAAGGATATTGTCATGTCCCATAGAAGCTGTATTTTTGGCCTTGAACAGTGCTGTTTTAACCCGTGCAGCAATAATACTGGGTGCCTGGCAATCTTCTGGTATCGTGATTGGTCCTTTTGGGTGGAGAGAGGGGTAAAGTTGGCACTGAATCTGTTAGCCAGTATATTGGCAATATCTGTTGGCTTGGTATAGGAGGTACCATTGTGCAGGTAGCTCAGAGCAAATCTGGATATTGTTGTGGAGATTCTTTACATAACTATAGAAGGCCTTGTGGTTGTCTTTACTATCTACTGCAATTCTGTTTTCATAGCTAGCTTTACAGAATTTGATGAGGGATCTCAATTTTTTGTTGAGGCTAATAATGGCGTTTTTACAGTCTTGGGACTTCACCTTATTCTGCATCAGTTTCCTCCTTCTATTGTGGAGTTTGTTTATGGCAGGGGACCACCAGATTGGCTTCCTTTTTTTGGAGGAGAGCGTCTTGGTTCTATTGGGTATGGCGAGATCCATGCATTTGAGTACGTGTTCGTATAGTGCATTGGTTTATGATTTGGCGGTCAAGCAATCATTCTCCATTTGCATGGGTACCATGAAGTTAGCCACCTGTGTTTTTAGGAGCCCTAAGTTAGCTTTGGAAAAGTTTTTCATGGTGGTTACCTTTGCAGGGGGTGGGGTGGGAGGGATGTGGAATTCCAAGGTGATTAGTTTGTGGTCGAATCTAACCAGGGAGGAGTTGACTATTGGTGTAGAGCAAAGGTCACCCATGTTAGTAATGAGCAGGTCAAGGATGTTGCTACCTCTAATGGTCCTGGGCATTGGAATTAATGAATTCCAGGAATCGTTGGGCAAGTGTATTTGTACATGAGTAGTTTTCCCATTTAATGGAGGGGTAGTTGAAGTCGCCCAGTGTGAGTGTTGGGTTGGACCGTGATATTCTCCAAGGTGCTTAGGAACGTGGAGTGTGAGTCCTGGGACATGGTTGGGGACATATAGCATGCTATGACCTGAATCACTGTCTTACCCAATGTTAGGTGGACCTGAAGTATGTCTGATGCGTTATGTTGGGCTATCCTTTATGAATATGGAAACACCACTGCCTTTGGAGCTTCGGTCCAAGTTCTGGGACCGAAAGGTGTGGAATGAGTTATAGCCTGGTAGTGCAGGGGTACTTTCTGCTGCCTTGAACTAGGTCTCTGTTGCAGCACAAATGTCGATGTTCTCCATTTTAAGGAGATCTTCGAACAAGTACATTTTGAGATTTAGACTACTAGGATTGAGCAGCATGACCCTCAGATTACATTTGTAGCTGTTACAGTGGTAATTTGGTCTTTGGAATACTGCCTAAAAAAGGCACTATAGGGGTGGCAAGAGTCTTGGCCAGTATCCAGAAGCCCAGGGATGACAGATGCAGGCCATCTCTGGCAAAGCATTGAGGTCTGCCAATCATGTCATCCCAGGCAGACAGATATTGGATCCCCTTAGAATGACACCAGAAACTTAGCCAATTGTTGAAATCAATCATTTTCTGCTTGTAGTGTGGTATCATTCTGGGTTATGGTAGTATGCTGCTCAGGGCTAGGGTCATACCCACCTGGGCTACATAACCTGAGAGCTGCTCCATGTCTCTGTTCATGTAGTCCCGGGAGGTACGTCTCAGGTCATTCACACCCACATGTACAATGACAGAGTCATATTTGTACCTGTTGTTCAGGGACTTGAGTGCATGCATTATGTGGCAGATCCTGGCACCTGACAGGCAGCTGACTGTTACTTTCTCTTTATTCATCTTAGTGAGTGGGGCATCAGTGTGCCTCACTATCGAGTCACCTTTGACTAGTGTGTTGGGCATGCTGTTTTGCCTTAGGGGCTTTGGTTGAGTGGTACACTGTTTAGGAGAGTTATGTGTCTCATGATTAATGTTGTGCTGTGGAGGCCGAGTGTGTTTCTGCCTTGGAGGTCTGTGCTGTTTGGATAGATTTTTATTGAGAGTCTCTGCGAAGGTGGGTGTGTGGTTTGTGTTTTTATATGAAGGCAGTGCTGATGTGTGTTCTGGAGGGCTATATGTTCCATGTGGTGTGGTGCAAGTGTTGACCTTCTCTTTTTGACCAGCTTTTCCAGTTTTGTCTGGAGAGTGAGTGGCTTACAATTTGGATATATAAGTGCATTTCTCGCAAGTCTGAGTGTTGGGAAGTAAGAGGAGAGGATTGTCTGTGTACATGAGGCAGTTGCTATATTGCCTCAGGATGCCCAGCTTCACCAGGTTAATAGGAGAAAACACAGGGAACTGACCTGTAGACATGCCTGGAGGAGTGGGCATTAATAATAAGTACTGGAGCCATTTCCTTGTAGAACGTTTAGTGCTGGTAGCACTCTTGTGTGCTACAATAATTGCTACAAGAAGTCTGGTAAAGTGCTAGACTAATAAGCTATTAGAAGTGCAGGAGAGGAGAGAACTAGCAGATCTAAGGGAAAAATTGAAGAGCAGACTATGGCACCACTCAGAAGCTTACAAACAGTCCTGGATACAGCAGATCTGTATCTGGACTAGACTAGTTACAGAAAAGGCGGGAAAGAAGCACAAACACAAGCTTTTAAACCAGAAAGTTGAAAGAGATGGAAAAACTGCCCAAATGACCAATAAACTACAATTTCTGGGCCAGAAACCACTCCTTTTGTGGTGGATAGGCTACCTAGTGCTTACCACTCCCACTGATAAACTAGTGATGAAATAGTGTTGATTACAGAGATTACAGGCCACTTATTGTTCTGAAAATATGGATCAGTTCAAATCCTTCTATTTTGTGAGAGAATAGTAGCAATATTTAAAAAAGGTTTCCTAATTTTGAAATTACATACCATTATCCTTTGTCTTGGATTGATGAGATGAGAGGTTAAAAGTTATACCCCTTAGTTTGCTTTTGATAATTGAAAAGGCTTCTTCTAATTTAACACAGGTAACAAAAGGAATAGCACTAGATTTTTTTTTCAGATTTAATGAAGAGGCTCTCCGGTTCTATTCTCAGCTGGAGTGCCTTCTGTGTGGAGTCTGCATGTCCTCCCCGCGGTCAAGTGATGTTTAAAGACATGCAGGTAGGTGCGTGCGTGAAAGGGTGTGCCTTCTTTGAAGGTTGGGCGTTGGGCTGGCACCTCGGCACAGTAAAAATCCACTGCCGATCATTAGCGGACCGGAGTTCCGCTGTGGCGACCCCTAACCGGGAAAAGCCGAAAGACATTAGTTTAATGTGCTTTACAATGTATTATGTATTACAATGAATTGCCTGTGCATTATGTTCTAAAACTTTTCACATACTGCTTATACGTTACATATAATGCTGTGTAATGATTAATTACACTAGAAACATAAAGTATGGGTTAGTGCCATGGTGTATGGGTCATATTATCTGTATTTTACAAGTTGGTAGTAGATATATACTTAATATTAGGATCACAATGTTTTATTTGCCTGTTGTAGACTGTATAATGGTGAATTTGTAAATATTATGAATGCACACTGATTAAATGATTCTTTGTTATTTAAAACTGCATAGCATATTGCTTAAAACTATTACTGCTGGCTGTAGATAAAATGACTGCAGGATGTATGTTTAACAGAAGGGCTCAATGTTGTTTCATTGTATTTGTAATGTATGCAAATTTTGCATTTTATATATTGTGAATTAACAGTGTTTTTTCGGGTATAATGGACTACCATTTAAAGTTTATTTTATCTGTATTACTATAAACTGCAGTAAGTTTCTTTGCTGTAACAGTTATGTGTTATCTTTGTATACTTATATAGACGTATATATTTGTTTATATATATATATATATATATATATATATATATATATATATACACGTGTGTATATCTATCATATATATATATATATATATATATATATATGTATATATATATATATATATATATGTATATATATATATATATATATATATATATATATACATATATATATATATATATATATATATATATATATATATATATATGTATGTATATATGAATATACTTGTATATTCTGAAAAGCCACAATACTGAAGACCGGGAAATTGAGATGAGAAGGATGGAACTCACAATCAGAAATCGCGTGAGTATTCCCAGGGTAAGTGAACGCTTGCCCAATGGGGTGAATTATGGCCTTTCTCCACTGTAGTGCGATCCCGGCGTTGGTATATATACTTAGGGGAGGTGTGGGGGAATGCAGCCCCCCACCTAGGTAGTTTTTAGCTGGTGCGCTGTAGTTTACCATTGTTTTGGGCAAGTATTCACTTGCCCTGGGAATAATTATGCGATTTGTGATTGTGAGTTTTGTCTTTCTCGTCTTGATCTTCCAGTTTTCGATATTGTGACTTTTCGGGATATAGAAGTAGACATATATATATATATATATATATATATATATATATATATATATATATATGGGTCTAGGATATTTCGCCGAAAATGTCTGACATAGGGTGAAAATCCATTTTTCAGAAAATAATACTGACAGTGTATATGCCCTTTTCCCCCACTGTAGTGCGATCTCTGAGCAAGAATATTAAAGCAGGGGGATGTGGGGGGCATATCCCTCCACCTACTCAGGTTATAAACTACTTATCCTTTTAATAGAGACTGGACAATATAAAACAATACTAGACAATATTAAACTGTACTGGGTGGGGGGCTACGCCCCCCCCACCCCCGTTGTGGGGGGCTGTGCTCCCCACACTCCCTACTTTAATATTCTCACTCCAAGATCGCACTACAGTGGGGAAAAGGGCATATACACTGTCAGTACTATTTTCGGCGAAATGGATTTTCGGCGATTTGTACCCTATGTCAGACATATATAAATATAAATATTTGCATACACACGGGCACACACACATTTATATAAATATATAATATACATGTATATAAATGTATATATCTAATCTATCTGTGTATGTATGTACATATATATATGTGCTAAACGTATTGAATAGTGGTGTGCTATCTTAAATGCAAAATCCTTAAATGTCAAAATGTTGAAACTTTACATTGTTGAACTCAAAATACCTAGTAATAGCATACATACAACATATATGCATATATATATGTATATATATATATATATATACACACACACACACACACACACACACACACACACACACACACACACACACACACACACACACACACACACATACACTGTGCCCAGTATGCAACCAGTCAAAAAGCACTCTATTCTTAGTAAAACACAGAAATAAGTGTTAATGTGGGTCCTTCTGGTTTTGTGTGTGTGTGTGTGTGTGTGGGGGGGGGGACCAGCTTTCTACTTTTCTAGGGGAGTAGGTGTTTTCATTTCAACATTTTAGCATTTCTGCCTTTTTCATTTTTCAATATATATATATATATATATATATGTATGTGTGTGTAAATGGGTCTACTTTTCTTGATCAAAATGCAAGCAAAGTACCACCTTACTTTTGTGAAAGTGCACTTCAACGAAAGTGCACTTTCGCGAATTCCGGTTCAGTGAACGGGCAATAAAAATAAAAAAGAACACTTAAAAGTCCATTTTGCAGGGGGAGCAAGCCCTCCTGCACCCTCCATGTTGAGGGGCTGCGCCCCCCCACACCCCTGCTACATTATATATACTAATTCCAAGATCGCACTACAGTGCTCTGTTTTATTTTTATTGCCGGTTCGCTGAATTGGAATTCGTGAAAGTGCACTTTCGTTGAAGTGCACTGTCGCGAAAGTAAGGTCATACTTTTCTTGTTCGAAATGATATTTCAGTCAAGAAAGGTAGACCTATATAGCTATATATATATATATATATATATATATATATATATATATATATATATATATTTATTTATTTTATTTTACATTTGTTGACCGGGAGAATCCGACTGGATACATGTCCATTTTCAGCGGAGGCCCGGGGAGAAAAGCTCCACATTTACAGTAAATTACATACAAGTTACATAGATACATATTAATACATTATTGTAGTAACAAACAAAGTTAAAGAAAAAGGGCATATCATATATGTAATTAATAAAAAAATTTATCTGCTGGATAGCATTCATAGTCAAGACATCATTATGAAACCAATAGACACGGACAACAGCGTAATTATACTTATACTAGGTAGTCATCATTTCAAAGGTGTGAGAAGAGTGTTAGGTAGAATAAAGAAGAAAGAGAAAAAAATCTTAAGGGGGTGAGAGAGAAGGTCACGGAGAGTACAAAAGAAGGAGATAACTTGATAGAGGAGAAAAGAAGTAAGCTTTTAGGAAGAAGTTAATCTGGATATGAGCATTGGCAAAGCCAGTGAGACTGGAAATGGTGGGTTAGACTTTTTTTGAAGTGGGGTAGGGAGGTAATGGTGGTGATACTGGGAGGGAGGGAGTTCCATATCTTACCAATGGAATTGGCAAATAGAGCATTGCCTCCAGAGTTACAGGATTTGACTGTTTGAATAAGTGTTCTGCACGAGGACCGAAGGCTATTTAGATTGATGTATGGTATGATTAAGTTCTCCAGTGCTGGAGACTTTTCAGGATGTTTGAGTATTTTGAATGCCTCAATGAGTTGGTTCTGCTGGAGAAGGTTTGGGAGTTCTAACCAGCCGAGGTATTTTAGGTTAATACAATGATAGGTTCTGTATGGTTTACCAGTTGCAAATCTGGCTATATGATTGTAGGAGCATGATAGTTTATTTAGGTCAGATTTATTAAGGTTGGTAAACATTGGGGAGGCGTATAGAAGGGTAGAGAGTAAATGCGAGCGGGCAATGGCTACTTTTGCAATTGGTGTTAGAAAGGATTTGATTCTATATAGTGACCCCAGTTTCTTGTTAACGGTCTTAATAGTTTGATTAATGTGGATGTCGAATTTGAGTTTATTATCAATGGTCACCCCTAATAGTTTCGTGTGGGAGTCTGGGGAGATAATTGTCCCATTATTGGATTGTATGGTAAAGGAAGTGTTAAGAGAGTTTTTGGGTTGGATGGAAGAGTAATAATTTGGTTTTCTTTGGATTCAATATTAGCTGCCGTCCAGATAGCCACTTTTCTATTGCTGTAAAACAGCTTTGGGTTTTAGATAGTAGGTTGTCAAGAGATTTGTCAGAACATACTAATGTCGAATCGTCAGCATATTGAATACAGGTGGCATCAGGGATGGCTTTATGGAGGTCATAAATAAAGACTGAAAAGAGAAGTGGTCCCAGTATGGACCCCTGAGGAACTCCAATGGTGTTTGGAAGGAGGTTGGAGAGCTTATTTTGCCAAAGTACTGCTTGCTTCCTACCAGAGAGATAGGCCTGAAACCAATCTAATGCTAGGTTATCCAGGTGGAGATTTCTTAGGGTATCATGAAGTAGTCGGTGGTTAACCATGTCAAAGGCCTTTGATAGGTCCAGAAAGAGTGCTGAAGATATTTTTTTGTTATTCCGGTTATGGTTTATTATGTCCGTAAAAGAGAGGAGGGCCGTAGTTGTGCTGTGATTGGGTCTAAAGCCATGTTGTGAGTTGGTCAGTAGTTTGTTCTGGGTAAGATAGTGAAGGAGTTGTTTGTGTAGACATTTTTCCATGATTTTGGCCAGTGGTGACATTACGGCTATAGGCCGGTAGTTTGATAATTCAGTGGATGAGCCACCTTTATGGAGTGGGATTACGTATGATATTTTCCATATTGAGGGAATTGTAGATTCTAAAATGGTACGATTAATAAGTATAGAGATGGGGTAAGCTATGTCATCTGCAGCTAGTTGTAAGTATTCAGCTGGCAGAAGGTGTGCAGAGAGGGTAGTTGGTTTAAGCTTTTGTAGTAAGGATCGAATGATGGAAGTAGAGACTGGTTGTAGGTGGAAAGTGTGATGAGTTTTTGGAGTGAGTTCTGTAACAGTGGAGGCTGTGGTGGATAGTTGGTTAGCTAAGGCTTGGATAGTATCCGTAAAGAAAGTGTTAAAGGTATTGGCTACTTCTTCGGGGTTTTTATCTGATATTTTTTCTGGGGTAGGAGTGGAGGATTTCCCAGGATGGAGAAGGTTATTTAAACCTGCCCAAAATTTTTGAGGGTTGTTTTGGTGTTTGTTTTGTAGTTGGCAGTAGTAGTTTCTTTTGTCCATTAATATGGCTGTTTTTGTCATATTTCTTTGCTGCTGGAATTTAATGCGGTCTAGGGGTGATTTGGTTGTACGCCATTTTTCCCAGGATTTATTTCTGAGTTACTTTGAGTGCATATCAGCACTCAAAGTCACTCAGCACACACGTATATAAATAAAATCACTTATGACATAGGCAAACTTACATTCATATAAAAGTAATCAAACCATATTAACAGGATTATAGAAAATAATATTATGAATAATTTCTTTGTAATATTTTCATTATAAATGGAAACAGAATTCAGTGATACTGTTTGAACTTCATCCTTTATTAGTGATGTACTAGGTTTTTTAATTAAACTGTATTAATTAGCATTACATTATTGAATTATTTATTATTTTATAATGTTTTGCTGATATGCACTCAAAGTAACTTTAGAAAAATTATATTAGTACTAAATATGATTAGTTACATATTTTAATCTATTGTTTATGGGTTAGGATATTAAGAAAACTCTCATCACCACCACCTGCAGACACACAGATGGAAGACTGTACACACAGATGCACACACACACACACACACACACACACACACACGTCTTACTTACAGCTGCTCACGCCATGGCTGCTCGAATAATGAGTGCACATACACATGCACAGAAAAAAAAACAAGTTTAATTATATAATATCTACAGAAGTCTTTTACAAAATTAACAACCACCCCATCACCATTTCTGTCATTCAAGAGGTGTGCTTCCAGCACTGGTAGCATAGATCTGCCTCAACTTCTCCTCCCTCACACTCACCCCTTAAATGCTTCTTCTTTGCAGAGATTTTTTTTAGCAGTTTCATTGTTTTAAAGGGTACTAGAGCTCTGTGCCTTTGATCTCCTACTCAGTGATAGCTCAGTGGTCCTTACAATTCCACCTCCTAAGTATAGACATTAACTGTTCCTTCAGCTTACCATATGGACTGATGAGAAGGTGTCTGTGCAGTTCTCATATGAAATACCAACCACCACTATGTCAAGGAGCTGAAATGTAGAAAAGTAATGCCTGAAACTCAGAAGAGTGAAAATATGAACTTTAACAAGTTTTTTGCAGGAAGGCAAGTCACTCAGCACATCCCAGTGGGGGCAAGCCCCGCATATTTATATATACCATCTCCATGGTTGCACCAAGAGAAATCTCCCAATACAAGTTAATCATTCCTGGTGCACACTTAGAAATTGTATTGGCAATTACTTCTGCTGGAAAACAGAGAATGATGTTGTGCTGTTCAGCTTTTTTTTTTTCTTTGGGCTGCTGGCACTCAATGAATTTCATCTTGACCACTTATATGGGAAGTGATCTGTGTATATACCACTGTATTCTGCAATGTTTAACTGGTTGGAGAACACATTTCTAAACAACTGTATGCCTGGCATCTTTAAAACTCTTCAATCCCTACCACTTTTGCTTCGGTGGAAGTCATAATAACAGATACGTTTTCTGTGCTAGCTCATTCCTGTTTTGGCATCATTTAGAGGTGAGCAGTTATACACAGAGGTGCTGTTCTGGGTGTGCATATGTTTGATGATTCTGGCTGGCAGACGTCTCATATATAACACCATATATATTCCCCTAATTTCCTCATCGTTTTTATTTTTTAAATGAGAGAAAACATGAAAAAGGATAAGATTTAGAAGTTTATGCTACTTTGATGTGTACTCCTGACCTTATAATTAGAATTAGACCCACACAACATGGCTTCCTTCCTTCCCATAGTGCTAACACTGCTAACCTGTATAGATATGGTCAATAAAGCTAGAGATGATAGCAACCTAGTCTCCTCCTTATTTCTAGATTTGTCTAAAGCCTTCAACACAATTTGTCACAGTAAACCTTTACTTCAAATGTCCTCACTAGGTCTCTCTCAAGACACCCTTTTATGGTTCAAAAGCTACCTATCCAATAGGTGTCAGTCAGTAAAATGATACTCCACCCTCTTTCCATACCTGCTTGTCACAACTGGTGTACCACAAGGTTCTATCCTTGATCACCTTCTCTTTAGCATTCACACCAACACCCTCCACACATCCACACAACAGACCTCCGTAATACAGTATGCAGATGACTCCACACTCATCCGCACAGCTGACAATATGACATACCTCCAAAAAATGAATCAGGAAGCTTTAACAGCCACTGAAACATGTCTTTGTATCTCAAAACTCGTGCTCAACCCTAAAAAAAAACATAAACTACTACTTTTTCCCCTAGATCCCTCCCTCATGAAAAAAACAAAATTTAAAGTCCACTCTGTTGCTAATATAAACATTGAAGCCACTTCTCTTAGCAAATTATTAGGGATTATAGTAGATAATCATCTTAAGTTTGACCTGCGTATACAAAATTGCATAAGAAAAACTCATCAAAAACTAGGGATGCTTTACAGAGACAAAAACTTCCTTACCAATGCGGCTGAAGCTACATTATGGCACTTCCATCCTTACTAACCTCAGGCATCACAAAAATCAAAATTTAAACAATGCTTTAACAAAGTTACTAAATTTGCAGCAAATCCCTTTCAGGCTTCCACCACTATATAGCACCAAAAAGCCTAAATTGGTTAGAACTACTCCATCAACTAACATATACACAGCTTCTTGCCACCTCTAAAATTATCCAGCTTCCATCTGCTTGTCCACACTATATAACGTTTTATACAGCTATGTTCTCAGTCTGTCATTGCACTCCAATGACCAAAAACTAATGTCTGTCCACAAACTTATTAAATCTGCTGGAAATTGTCTATACTTGTACCATGTGAACCCCTTACCCCTCTATCCATCAGGTCAGTACCCTCCCTCCCATCCTTCAAAACCATTCTGAAAGACTTCTTAGATAAAAGCTGGCTGTGTTCTTGCTTAACACTAAGATAAACTGTATCCCTAAATGTGAACAAGTATCTCTTCATACCTTTCACCTTTTTACTCACCCGTTTTTACTCACTTCCTTTCTTCTGTCAGTATCTCTCCCCCAGCTTTTTCTCTAAATATACCATAAACCTACTTTTCTCTCACTTTCTATTTGCAATTCATGTTTGAATTATATTAACTTACTTTTAATTTCTCTGTAAACTAGATAAAATTTCTCTAAATATCGTTATATAACTTGTTTCTGTTCTTAACCAATGTTTTCATATTAAATCAACTTTAGTACAATTATTTAAATTGAAGATACTTTTTGCATTATTTTTGAAAATTATAAAGTTATTGTTCTTAAAATGTTTTGTAATACTTTGGAGCTTTTCTCCCCAGCCTCTGCTGATGATGGGCTCCTACCCAGTCAGTTATCAAATGTCAATAAATAAATAAATATAATAGAATAGACTAGAATAGCGTAGAATAGAATATCTTAATATAGTTTTTCTGGGCAACAGTTTTATCTTTTTATCTCTTCTTGACCCTTCCACTGTTCTGATGGGGTTTTTTTAACAAGAAACATCTTTATTGAGTCATCATTTACAACACAGGTAATCATACATTTATATAAATGAAAAAAGATCATATTGATACATTTTCATTTGCAAACATTATACATCCCATATAATCTTCTATACAGTAATTGTCCATCAAATATTTCATAGCTCATTCAATTCCTGCCTTTCCTCAAACCTCATTCTGCCTCCAAAACATTATTTTGCATGGATTGATCCCACAATTCCCATTTTTTCTGTAGAATCTGCTCTTATCCCTTTCTAAAGGTCCCAGTTCCAATTCTTTTTTCTCTTTTACTATATTCACTACTTCTAGTATACTTGGTTTAGTCTTTGATTTCAATTTTGTAGTAATTGCTTTTTGGCAGCTACCAGAATTAAACTCAGCAAGGCCTTAACATTTCTAGGCAATTCTGATTTTCTACTCCGGCTCAAATAAAAAATAAATAAAAAAATCCTTAGTTACACCAATTTGCTCACCCAGTGTTTCTGACAGAGAAGTGTGCAGGAAATTTTTAAAGTGTGCCAACGTATTACACTCTCAAAAATATGTCCCCAGTTATCTCTTTCTTCTGCATCACACCTCCAACATTTGCAATCTATCTGAGGAAAAAATATTTGGAGTCTGCTTGAGGTATAAAAATACCTATGCAAACACTTCCAAGCAAAGATCCTAAATCTTCTAGACTTTGTTGCATATTTGGGAGCCATACATATATTCTCACATTGTTTCTTTGTGAATCGATTATCCAATTTATCTTTCTAATCCTATCTAACTTTCTCTGATTGATTTATAGTTATCATGCAATATTTTACATGTGCTACTAATTATCCCTTTTTAAGAGCAGCTTCTGTTCTAGTTTCTACAAAAAACTCTACCAGTGCAGGTCTTTCACTTAGGTTCCCTCAATTCATTTCTCTTTGCCTATACTCTGATATCAATCCTTGATAGGAAAGGCAATTTGTAGCCTGCAGTCCAAATATATTTTTGGTCTCTTCCCATTCTGTTACCTTTTCTTCTCTAATTATTTGCCCCCCAATACCTTGGTTCCTTTGCCAGTTTTCTCCAGTAAATTTCAGCCCCCTCTGCTTATTCTGTGTACCCTAATTGCAGACATCGCTATCAGCAGAATCTCTTTCTCCATTCCCATGTTGGTTTAGTTCTTAGAATACTTTCTGGTACTTTATGATTATAATACAATACAATATAATATAATATAATATAATATTCCGTATGGTTGTCATTATTCTCCTTAAGGACCTGCATCCAAAATCCCAGTCTGTCCTTATTTTTTGAGCTTCGTCCTGTTTCATCATCATCCCTTACCACTTTGAATTATAGCTTTCTGCTTGTGCTATGTATAGAAACCTTAACTGTGTAGCTCTGAAATGCCCCATTCAAATTAGATAATCCTAAACCACCTCATTCTATTGAAAAGCATCACTTATCCCACTTGACCTTTTCCCTCTTCCCCTCCCAGATAAAATCATTCAACTCTTTATTGATTGCTGTCCTTTACTTGATAAAATATGTCTCTCTATAAAACTAAAGGGACTAACAACATTTTCACTGCTTGTATCTTGTTATCCATATCCATAAATCAGAGCTTCCATTTTCTCAGTTTTTGTATTATTTTTTGTTCATTCACTTCCTGCATATCCTTAGTTGCCACATAGAATCGTTTTTTACCCCATACTCCTAAGTACATAATTTTATCATGTCCCAGTAAATATGGGTATTGGTGAACCAATTTTTGTGTGGGTGCATAGTTTACAGCTATTGCCTTTGTTTTATTTTCATTAGTTTTTGTATCGCGAAAAGACTTGAAACTGTCTCAGAATGTCCCATAACACTGGAATATCCTTTTCTGGGTTTATCGGGTACAAAATATCATCTGCAAATAAAGTCAACTTTTCTTGATTACTATACCAGTTATATCCTTGAATTTCAGAGTCCCTTATTTTCTTTGCCAATTGTTGTAAATATAATGCAAATAACAAAGGGGAAAGAGGACACCACTTCCTGGTTCCTCTGTTCAAACAAAACTGATCAGAGAGGACCTCCAGATTAATTTTCACCTCCAATCCCTCGTATATCCTCCTAATTAACCTTATTATTGTGTCAGGGAAAGCAAATGATTCCATTGCCCTACTCGTAACATTCCAACTTACTCTGCTGAATTTTCTCTACATCAAAATCCACCAACAGTGGTATTTTTTTAAACTCTGCTTTCTTCTGGATCATCATTGTTTTATTAATGTTGTCAGAAGTTTGCCTGCCCTCTACAAAACCACAATGACCAATATCGGTAAATTTTGGCATCACCTGTGCCATTGTTTTATTCAGTATAAACAAAAACACTTTATAAACATGGTTTAAAATAAAACTTTGCCTATATAAAGCTAGATATGATTGACCATTGCCGTCTTTAGGCAATACAGCCACTATAGCTTTCTTCCAGGATGTTGGTACTTCTCCTCCTTCTAAAATACTGTTAAACAAAACATCACATATCTTTATCACTTTCTTACCTCTTAGCATCCAAATGTCTACATGCATGTCATTTATTTCTGAAGACTTTCCTGTAAATTGGTTATACATCACCATTTTTATCTAATTTTTACCCTATTATAACTGTTAGAAATTGAGCCTCATCTACCTCTTACCCCTCTAACCCTGGCATATCTAATTCTACTATAAACATTTTCATTTGTACTTTTTCTTAATTTTCATATTTCTCTGCTTTATACAGATTTTCATGAAATTTCTGAAAATATTTCTAATACGTTTATAGGATCTCAGGTTATATCTACCTTCAACTTTTATGCCCCATCTTAGATAACTACCTGCTAACCACAACACAGCATGGATTCAGACTTGGACACAGTACCACCACAGCCCTACTTTCCTTTCTTGATAATATTAACCGTCCCCGCATTTCTGGCAATATTGTATCATCCCTTCTGTTATGACTATCTAAGGCCTTTGATACAGTTTCCCATAACCTACTATTATTTAAGCTCTCTCATCTTAATCCTTCTTCCTCTTCCCTAAATTGGTTTTCCAGTTGCCTCTCTGGTCGATACCAAGCCGTCAAATGGATCAACTGCACCTCCTCCTACCTTGACACTCTGATGGGCGTCCCCCAGTGTTCTATCCTGGGCCCTCTTCTATTTAATATCTTCATTAATGACTTCCATCACTGCATCCCTAACACTAAACTTGTCCAATATGCAGACAACTCTACTATTATTTGCTCTGCTAAATTCCTTCCAAAACTCATGCAAATAATTCAAGCTGCCTTCAACAGCACTGAGACATGGATGCTAAATAATCACTTAGCTCTTAATGCATCCAAAACCAAAATCATGATCTTTACCACTTCTAACAACACCAAAATAGACATAAACCCTTTCTCTATACTAAGCCAAAATAAGACTCCTATCGCGATAGTCTCCCAAACTAAACTTCTAGGTGTCCTTATTGATCAACAACTAAAATTTGACATTCACCATCAAACCAACATAAAAAAACTCACCAGAAACTTGAAATGCTTTATCGCCATAATTGCTACCTCACTTCTTATAGATTCACAGGTTCATAGGTAGGTACTAGGCTATTGGCCCTAGGACCTATATGAGCCTAGCCATAAAAGCACCCTGGCTTTCGCCACCCAAGAAAATTATTTTCCTCTGCCCCTGTCGAGCAGAGCCACAGAGGTGATCCCCAGGGTGAATTTCCTATTTCCCATCCAATCATCAAGATTTTTCTTGACGAGTGCTAATGAGGAGCTTTGCTTGATATAGATAGGTAGTTTGTTTCAGAGTATGGGAAGTCTCTGGGACAGGAATCTATCCCTCCAGCATGTTCTGTTTATTGTGGTGACAAGGTTTGGGTCCCTAGAGCGTGTAGCTCGGAGGGATTGGGATTTCTGTAAGTGGGGCATGTCCAACAGCTCTGGGTTTGACATAGCTTTGTATGTTAGGCAGAGATCGCCTCTGAGTAGGCGATATGCGACGGAGTAAAGCTAGAGTTTTTTGAGATGGTCTGCATAGGTCATCTGTTTGAGGCCGATAATCCTCTTTGTGAGGTATTTCTGCAGCATTTTCAGTTGTTGTAGATGTCTTGTGATGTACATACCAAAAGGGGTATTTTACTCTATAATGGGTCTAATGAGTGATGGGTAGAGGGGAACAATGATCTCTTTTTTTCTTGGATGAGAAACCTTTTGTGATGAGGTGTGCCACATAGAAGGATTTTCTGACTACTGTGGCATTGTGATTATCAAAGGAGAGACTACTGTCCACCTGGGTCCCAAGGTCTCTTATCACACTTTCGGTGTTAAGTAGACTACCACCTATGTGGTAGCTCATAGGTACAGAGTTTTTACCAAAGGGGATGACAATGCACTTTTTGGCATTGAGCTTGAGGCCATGGCTTTGACACCAGGCATCTGTCTCAGTGAGGCCCTTTTGTAGGATGTCCACATCGTTAGGAGTGTCGATTATGGCTCCTAGTTTGCAGTCATCTGCAAACTTTGTTAGCCAAAGACCTTCTGTGTTAGTCTGTACTTCAGAAAAGTAGATACCAAACAGGAGAGTACCCAGGACTGAACCCTGTGGTACTCCGCTTGTCACTGTTCTGAAGTCGGATTTGGAGTCTGCTCCTTTCACAGTGTGGGTTCTGTCAGTGAGCCAGTTGGCAACCCAGCTTGTGACATAGGGATTTATACCTAGTTTAGTGAATTTATCTATAATTCCAGAGTGGGGGATGGTGTCAAAAGCCTTGGCGAGATCGAGATAGGATGTGTGAACCACCTTACCCTCGTCTACGGCTTTGGTGACTACTTCAAAGAAGTCTATCAGGTTTAGGAGACATGATCTGCCTTTTACAAACCCAAACTGCTTACCCTGTCTACTACATACCTCCTTCCCTCTCTCATGTACGGAGCCCCTCTCCTTACCAATCTTCAAGCCACCTTCAAAACTAAACTGCCATCCTGTTACAATTAAATCTCCACATTTGCTACCAGCTCAAAGTCCTCCTGCCACCACTGTGATTCCTTACACTCACTGAACTGGCTTCAACTCCCTAATTACCTCTTTTATATTCAACTCTCCACTGCTCATAAACTCATTTTCAACCCATACCAAAACTTCTCCCTCTCCTCCATCCTTGCTCTGCACCTGCCTGATCAAACCCTTAGATCCAATAATCAAAACCTCCTTGAAGTTCACAAACCATCACGTACCCCAGGGCAACTTTTTTATCTTTCTCCCTTGCATGAAAATGGAACTCACTTCCTCCCCACCTCTGAACTACATGAAATCTTTCCTCTTTTAAGACTTTGCTCCATTTATATCTCTCTACTACCTGGAAGTGCTCCTGCTCTCGCTCCTCCAAACTTCCAAGCTACTACTCCTACTCCCACTACCACTCTCTCGTCCTTCAGTCCTTTCTCCCTCTAAATTCTACCTAACTCACACTTACTTTTTCTCTCCTTTTATCTTGTCTCCCTTTTACACCCTAGGTTGTTGTGTAGGCATCCGCCTTCCACCCAAGATATAATGCATACTCTCACTTTATGGTTCAGTACTACTTTATGTCATACCAAATATCTTATTGCTACTACTGTATCTAAATCCATTGCTTCTTTTAATTTGTATTACATTATGTATTAACTACTGCTGAGTTTGTTTTTTGTACTATACTGTATTAACTCTTTGTACTTATTGCTGATATTTTTCTATGTATGTACTTTGGAGCGTTTCTTCCTGGGCTTCCTTTGAAAAAGGGCTCATCTTGGCCCAATGGACTTTCCCGGTTGACAAATTGCAAATAAAAATAAATAAATAAATAAATATTATAGGGTCTGTAATCTTGACAACAACAGTTTCTACTTTCTGTTATGTGAGCCATTGTGCTAAAAGCTCTTGTGCTGTGGAGTTCTCAAAAAAACAGTTCCTTAAAAGCAATCTTTGTAAAGTCATGCATATTATCCAAGTAGTCCTTTATTTTCTCTTTTTAGCATTGCCGTGATGAAAAGACTGTCACTGTGTATTTTTAAGCAGCCAATTTCTATTTATTTGTAGCCCCTACCCTATGGAATCCATCACTGGCAAACTGAAGATTTCATTACACATCACACCTTTAAGAGGTTTTAACGATTCACTTTACTTGACTAGGATTTGGTTGACTCTAATTAATCTGATTTTAGAATTGTACAATATCAAAAATAAATGTTCTGCTATTTGCTTATATAGTATTTTAATGTGACACACTGATGATGAATTGTGGTGATAAGAGCCTCGTTTCTGTGTATGCTGATACAGGGTAATCGTTAGGCAAGCTAACTATAATAATTATAAGTCCCAGGCCGAAGTTTAATATGCAATTATTTCAATGACAAAACCAGGATAATTTTGTTTATACACCAATGACCATTCCTTCATGACTCTTTATTGTTTTATCACTAATATTCCCCTACATCTGAATAAAGGCATGTTTGAAAATACATTTTTATCTAACAATGCCACTGCTAACAGTTTGTAGCCAGGTTCTACAAGTGTCTCGCTGAATATTGTATATATACACACACACACACACACACACACACACACACACACACACATGCAGGCATACACACACACACACACACACACACACACACACACACACACACACACACACACACACACACACACACACACACACACACTGTCATTGCACATTATCATTTAGCTTTTTCCTGACTTTATTTCTGACTAGAAGAGTTCAAAATTAGTTCTGCAGTTGTTCGTGCCTATACTCGTTTAATGTGATCTGCGTATGCAGACATAGTATTGTTTGTGCTGGTGCATTCCTGTGAGTGAGAAGACTAGTAACTTCTACTTCAGTTAGATCTCCCTTTCATGGTATAATAATGAGGTGGCACACTTAATGTATCTTTTCTGCCTCTGTATTCCCTTCACCTTAAATCCCTGTTATCATTTCAATCACATCACTTCATATTGGAGGGAAACACTATGCAGTAGTAGAAATGAAGGCTTAATGACACAAGGAAGTACAGAAGATGGAATGTGCTGTGCATGTAAGTTCAGAGACAGTTGGTGGATTGTAAGTATCAGGATATAATCGGTTTGCTGATGTATTGCTGCCCAAAAGAGAAAAAAATGCAGCATTTGGATATGTAGGATGAAGAATAATAATCACACCATATAATGGCTGTATTAATAAACTACGTAAATGAACACTCACAATATTAAACAGAAAAATATTGCTCTAAAAGGATCAAAAGTTAAAATATCACCCTGCTACTTTATATATATATATATATATATATATATATATATATATATATATATATATATATATATATATATTAACTCTGACATCCTACAACAGCAGGAAAATGGCAAATTCCCAATCCCTGCTGTATCCCGATCTCACACAAAGCAATGCCAGCACACTGTGATCATCTGACTATTTAATCGCTGTGACAGCATTAAAAAGTTTGATATTTTGAATATTAGACTGAAGAGAGTCTTCCTAACTATATATATATATATATATATAATCTCACACACACACGCACATATACACACACTTGCGTGCAAAAAGGCTGGTACACTGATCATAACTCAGATGATTGAATGTACCACTTTTTTGTTGTGTGAGATTACGGTACAGTGGAAATTGGGGAATTTACCTTTTCGTCACTGTATTGTGATCCTGGAGTTTATGCACACACACACCTATTATATATATGTCTATATATATATATATATATATATATATATATATATATATATATATATGTAAAATTAGCGGGGGATGTAGGGTTGCATGCCGAGTGGCTTGCACCACTGCAAATAGATTTTGTGTTGCTGCAAATCCTTGTGATTCGAACCGTCATGGTGTATGACTTACGGCTCAAAGTTTTGATTTTTTGATCATCTGTTTTTTATATAAAATGGCAATGAAAACTGAGTAATCATATTGCTAGCTACTGTTCAACAGATATGTTCCATGCATAGGACAAAGCTAGTGGGGGCTACCTGGACCTCAAATAAAATCCTAGATCTCTACTCCCTCACAGACTTCAAAATTCAACTAACTGCCATCATCATGAAAAGTAATTTAGCAGAAAAAAATGTTAAACAGAAAAATACTTAAAATAGTAAAGTAAGAAAAAGCAGCATCAAACACAATAAAGCAGACCCCCAACTCAAACACATTATTATACCATGATCCCCCCAAAACGTGCACGCTGATTGGCCAGCGTGCCCGTTGTAAATCGAGTTATACTAATGGAAAAAGGTCCGGTCGCCCGGACTTTTTTCCATTAGTATAACTCGATTTTTTAAAACACTGTCTCGCTATGTTAAATGGGTTTAACATAGCGAGACAGCTTTAAAATAAGCAACGGAGATCTCCGTTGCTTATTTTAAAGCTGTCTCGCTATGTTAAACCCATTTAACAAAGCGAGACAGTGTTTTTAAAAAAAGCAACGGAGAAAGCAAGATCTCCGTTGCTTTTTCTTAGTGTTTCGCTATGTTAAATGAGTTTAACATAGCGAGACAGTTTTAAAATAAGCAACGGAGATGTCCAGAACTGCCGCGGATGCCAGACATCTGCGGAAGGGCAGTAAACAGGCATTATACTATGCCATTATTTAAGAAAAGTAATAGTTTCTTTTCTTAAATAATGTCATGGTATAATAGCAATAACCCACTTCTGGGTGTGGGTAATGCTAAATTTACCCACGGTTGGCTTTGTTTGGTCCCTCGGGCTTCGCCCTCGGGACCAAACCACGCCAACCGTGGGTAAATTTAGCATTACCCACACCCAGGCGTGGGTTATTGCTATACTAATTCTGCATGAAATATTTAAAAAATGAGAGGACAATTTAGAAGTCAGGTCTGTGGCTCAAATTACACAAATTTTACAGTAATAAAAGCACTAAAATTGAAATTTAAGTACATTACCTTGATTAGGAACCATAAACACCCAATAAGGTAAAAAGTAATTTTCTGGAGAAAGTGAAAACATTAACTGTATAAAGAGAAAATTAAGACACACAAGCCTATAACAAAATTTCTGTATATTTCCAGTTCACACCCATAGCCCCTTATGGCATCCAGACATTTTTGGGGGCTGGCTTCTTTAACCAAGTGACTTGTCAGCTAATACTAGGTAGTATTAGAAAGTACAAAGAGGTGTTAACAAAATGACACTAAAATTGTTATTCTGGGATGTCCTGCGGTAATGAAATTAATGAAGTAATTTGTTACTTATTCATATTTTCATATTTATGTTCATATTTGCATAGCTGGGAGCCCATGTCAAGAGTCTCTGGTCTGGGTAATAAATGTGTTTCTCAACCTGGGATTTCAGTTGAATAGAGAGAAATCTTCTCTCATTCCATCTCACAAGATAGTGCTTCTAGGATGTCTTCTAGTTAGTTAGTGACAGCATGTCTTCCTTATGATAAAATGGAACATTACAAGGAACAATTTCTAATATTTTAAATCCAAGCTCTGACATCAGCCAGCGAATATCTTGGAATTCTAGGGTTTATGATCTTTGTCATTCTCATGATTCCCATGGCCAGAATTCACATAAGAAATATTCAATGGATTGTCAAATCAGTGTGGAATCTACTGTTTCAAATTCCAGTGCTGGGGTTTGTGAAAAGGGAGATAACTTGGTGGGTGGGTTAGTTGTCTCTCAAACCAGGTCTTCCCTTCTCCCTGCTAGTCCCAACTCACACTAACAACAGAAGCTTCAGTCTTTGCTTGGGGAACTGTGTTCAAGAGAGTGAACATACAGAGTATTTGGATTAAACAAGACAGGTTAAAACACATAATTGCCAAGGAAATGATGGCTATAGCAAATGCTCTCAGGTTACATACATTTTGTCAGAGCAAAACATTGTGGCAGACAAGCTGAGCAGGACTCAGACAGACCCTCATGAATAGAAGTTGCACACGTGCGTCTTCTAGAAGTTGATCCAACTGTGGGGAACTCCACAGATAGATCTGCTTGCTTCCAGTCAGAGCAGACAGCTAAAAATAATTCTACTCCAGGACTCTTTGCAAGAGGCCCGGAAGACAGATGCCTTTTTATTCTCATGGATGGGAATGTTCCTGTATGCTTTTCTGCCCTTTCTTCTGAAAACCAGTTCTTCTAAAGATTCAGAAAGATTCTCCAAAGATAGTTCTAGTGACCACCTTTTAGCCCAGGCAATAGTGCTTCTCCATTCTTTTGAAAATGGCCAAGGGTAATTAACACAAGGTTTCTAACAGAATGGACTTGCAGGGGGGGTGGGGGGGGGGTTGTTATTTTGATGCATCTTTCTTATGACATAAAATCTTGTGTGCACCTGGAGGAGTCTGGGTATGGAAGAGGTGTGCAGAGTCATGCTACGCAGAATGGCCTGTGATTCACTAATGTGTGAATCGCAGAGCAGACTATAAATTTGCTGATGGCATTTGGAGAGTACAGCCTGCACTAGTGTCAAGGAAAACAGTAATGGGGACCTGAAATCCCACCTTAGATGATATTATGCTCAACATTGTATTACTATGCTTGATATATACACCTTTGTTGTCTTCCCATATAAAACAAAAGAAGTGTCACAGAGGATTCATCCTGTTCATTGAAAATGAGTGTGACAACTACAGTGTATTATACCACCCCCACACCAACGCCACATACCTGCAGCCAATAGGATTCACAGCCTGACTGGCTCCATTCTTTACCACAATATGTAAATGACCCCTGCTCTGTGCAGTCATGACAGAAAAGCTTGAAATATTTGTGAATTGGTCTGTGCTTTGACTGTAGACCAGGACTCCCAAATTTTCTCTGTTGCTCCCGTCTTGTTTTATCTGTTGTTCAGGCTGCTTCCTGCAGTCGGGTGGTGACAGTGTTAAATATAGGAAATGAAGGCAACAACTTCTTTTGTCACTTGAAATATTCAGGCATATGCCATGTGCTAAGCATGCATATTATTTCAATAAAGCCAGTTATACCAGTCCTGCTTATTAGGTCCACTTTTAATATTTGTTTTAATACACCATAAATGTAATGATTCAGAGTCCAATGTATGTTACTTTTAATAATGAAATGAAGGTGAGTTCTGATTGCTGATCTCTGTGTGCAGCTGCTCAGGTTATATTGTGTTTTTTGTGTAGTGTGTGTATGTGTGTATGTGTGTGTGTGTGTGTGTGTGTGTGTGTGTGTGTGTGTGTGTGTATGTGTGTATGTGTGTTTCCAATGTCTCCCACCCACTAATCAATATGTATGCACACTGATCGAATGAGAAGGTGCACGATTAAGGTTGTCAATGTTTCTCTCCTTTTGTGCTGTGAATTAACTGTCAAAAGCTTGTTATTTTTAGTGTAAGCACTAGATGTCCCTGATATAACTGTATTAGGTATACCTGCTGTCAAACCTTGGTCTAAAACCTGCTGCTTCTTTCTGCATCTGTATTACATATGCTTTGCCTGTGCTGGAAGTATCAGTGTTACATCCTCTACATTTGAAGTATTCTTCTACTAACAAGTTAAAAAATCATCAGAGGTATTATGGTTCATAGCTCACTCTGAGCAAAGTCCGCTATAGAAACCAGAAATTATTGTCTTCTCTCACAGACTTGCTTGAGCTGCAACAGTAAATATCTGGTCTTCATCTTTCATTCATCAGCTTGCTTTCATCTCTTCCACTTGTTTGCTGCCTGTCTCACTGTGAAACCTGAGTCTCACTAGGGTAGTTTCCCTTTAGTCATGAGCAGTTTCATTAGTTCTTGCTCTTCGTCACAAATCATACATCACACAGTACTTGCCCAGCATTAGCTAACAGTCTTAAACTATACACATGTTTGGCTCCTAGTGGGGAATTTAAAAAAAAAAAACTGTGGTTTTATGTGCTGCGGTGTTAAGGGCAGGACAAACATTGATCTAAAGAGGTTTCACTTCCTCATTCAAGCCCACAATACCCATTCCACTCTCTTTGTGTCTGGAAATTATTAAAAAAACTAAAATATATATATATATATATATATATAAATGTTAGTGTATGTATATATGTGTGTGTGTGTGTGTGTATATATATATATATATATATATATATATATATATAAATAAATACGTATTATATATGTGTGTGTGTGTGTGTGTGTATATATATATATATATATATATATATATATATATATATATATATTTATATATACATATATATGTGTGTGTGTGTGTGTGTATATATATATATATATATATATATATATATATATATATATATATATATATTTAAATATATATATTTAAATATGGGTCTACTTCACATAATCGAACACCCAAATGTTCGACTTTTATATGGCCGTGACCATATGATCGAACATTTGAATGTTCGAAAATGAAAAAGAAAACGTAAACAGTGCTAGCACCCCCTGCTATTTAAATATACCAACTCCGAGATCGAAGTACATTGCGGTAAAGGGAAATCTTCTCGTTCCGCGCTCTATGGAGATCCCCATTCAGACAGTTCGAACTTTTACATTTTTAAAAGTTCGATCATATGGTCTCGGCTATATGAAAGTCGAGCTTTTAAAAGTTCGACCTTCTTAAGGGGACCTATATATATATATATATATATATATATATATATATATATATATATATATATATATATATATATATATATATATATATATATATACACAATATATACACACACACACACACGCACACATATATAATTTATATATATATATATATATATATATATATATATATATATATGTATATGTGTGTGTGTGTGTGTGTGTATGGGCCTACTGTATTTGGTCTAATTACATTTGGTCGAAAATGATTTCAGGCAGTTCACTTCACCGAAAATGCATTTCACTGAAAACCCATTTGGTCGAGTTCCATTTGGTCGAAAATGGAATATAGCCCCTGCCCCACTGCAGTGCGACCCTTGAGTGAGAATATAAAGTAAGGAGGGGAGTGGGGGGCATAGCCCCCACATAATTGCAGTGTATGCACTATTATGTACATGTGTATCCATTAAAAATGCATTGAAACATATGATGTCGGTAAAAACTAGTTGCAAAATGTGGGGGGCTGTGCCCCCCCCCCAACTTTATATTCTCACTCCAGGGTCGAACTGCAGTGGGGCAGGGGCTATATTCCATTTTCGACCAAATGTAATTCGACCAAATGAGCTTTCAGTCAGTGAAGTGGGCTGCCTGAAATCATTTTTGACCAAATGTAATTCGACCAAAAGCAGTAGACCCGTATATATATATATATATATATATATATATGTATATATATACATACATATACATATATATATATATATATATATATATATATATATATATATATATATATACATACATATACATAAACAAAGTGTACTTTCCTACTTCTTTCTTCGAAGAAAGGGCTGCCCCAGAGGTCATGTAATCTAGAATTCATTTCTGCATATGTAGCAGGATAGAGTGTTTTTTTTGCCTTCAATGTCAGTCATACATTCCACTACCAAGTGTTGCATTTTGATACTTTAAAAATCTAGAGCTGTAGAGTGGATATATCTGTAGCAGTATTTTTTTAGCTACTAGAGGTCAAGCATTTTAATCTTAATTAGTAGTGATATAGAGAGAAAAGTTTATGTTTGGTTATATTGTATTATTTTATTACTTGAATGTCAGTGAATCATATAGTCAATCACTTTTGAAATTATATTTCTTGTGTAACTTGT
Organism: Protopterus annectens; assembly: GCF_019279795.1. Taxonomy (NCBI): domain Eukaryota; kingdom Metazoa; phylum Chordata; order Ceratodontiformes; family Protopteridae; genus Protopterus; species Protopterus annectens. Next base: position 1,791,945,219 of record NC_056739.1, read on the forward strand.
GAATGTTGCAACTGCAAGGTTAAGAACATAGGGTATATTTTAACATTAACTCATGGCTGGCTGTGAGTAATGCTTGGTTTTGCTTCACCAGACTGACCAACCATGCTAGCCATGGGTAAACCAAGTGTTATCCACTCGCACCCATATGCTATTGTTATTACTCAGTTATGTTAATTTTTATCACATATTGTATTTGTTTTCTTTTTTTTTTAATTTATGTGGGTAGCTAGTATTCTTCCACTTTACAATGCTAATAAAATATTCTTCTGACAATAAAAAAAGGAGTGACAAAGCCACCATATGGAACAGCAGATGTATTTGTAGAAAGAAAATGTGCAGACCTCAGTAAGCAAAGATATATGTGACAGCGTTACAGAGCTATAGGAACTATTCCCCTGTGTAATACAGCTGTAACTGTAGCTACAGATAAACCTAAAGGTGCAAGTTCCATGTGGCTAGACAAGGGTTCATTAAGGAAAATTTAAACACCATCCCAACCAGTTGTGTTAAGCAAAGTACTAATATGTCGATGCATACCTGACTGGCTGTAAGAGTATGTATGCCATTACTTTATTAATTTCTGTGCCGTGTGCATTGTGGGGATCAGTAACTGCCAGCCAGTTTCATTTTCCCTAGCTGCACTGAAATTGATTATAACTATTGCTATTATACAGTTCTAACACAAATGCCATCATTAAGAAGACGCACTAACGGTTTCAGTTCTTGCGAAGGTTGAGGAGAACAAACCTTCTACAGGGGCACCATTGAAAGTATACTGACAAATAACTTTACAGTATGGTATGGAAGCTGCTCTGCTTTGGAGTACCAGTCACTACAGAGAGTAGTGAAAGTGGCTGAGAGGATTATCAGGAACTCATTCCCGTCCTTACAAGACCTTTTTATGTCCAGATGTCTCAGCAGGGCAAGGAAAATAACCAAGGATAGCACTCATCCTGCTTACAAGCTGTTCTCATATTTAACGTCAGAAAATCGTTTTCGATGCATACTCTGCAAAACCACGAGATTCAGAAACAGCTTCTTTCCACTAGCCAACAGGTTACTGAACTCTAAGAACAGTAGCCTTCACACTGGGTATTAAGGCAGTAATGCAGCAATACTGAAAAGTGTCTATAGTACAATATGTAACAAGGTCTTACCCGCACCTAGACAGCAAAGTCAGCAGTAATCAAATTGAACTGTCTTACTGTGCAATATAAATGTAGGCCTTAAATCAATCGCTTAAATGCATTTTTTCCATTGAAAATAAATTACTAACCTAGTAATGAGTGACAATCTGTAAAATCAGTGCAATAATGCAAGTAGTTATTATTGTTGTGTTTGCTGTCTGTGTCTATAGAAATGTGTGTATTATTGTCATGTTAAATGTAGTTTATGTTTTTTATGCACATTGAGCCCAAAGAAACGTAATTTTGCTCAGTTCACACTTGTTTGAATCAAAGTGACAATAAAGTTTTACTTTGACTTTATTATAACATGTTGTTGTTTGTCTTTCGGCTTTTCTCAGTTAGGGGTCGCCACAGCGGAACTCCGGTCCACTAATGATTGGCAGTTGGTTTTTATGGTGTCAAGTTGCCAGCCCGACGCCCAACCTTCAACGAAGGCATGCCCATTCAACGCATGTCTTTCGAACGCCCACTCGACCGCGGGGAGGACATGCAGACTCCACACAGAAGGCACTCCCAACCCAAGCCGAGAATTGAACGGGAGAACCTCTTGCTGTGAGGCAACAATGCTACCACTGCACCACCGCGGACTTTATTATAACATACATATCTTTTATTGAAAATGACATTATATTTCAGAACTTCATTTCTGTCTCTTTTTTGCAGTCAGAACAGTGGAGGAACCTTCAGATTTGCTTAACCAGCAAGTTCTCCAGTATTTCTTCCTGATTGTGCACTGTGGTTCTGTGTGAACTTTAAAAATTCTGTAGTCTAATTGCAGTGGGGCAGAGGCAAGGAGAGTTCGCCCTTATGAATCACCCCAGCCACTCCTCAGTGCTTGCGTGCATTTTGTACTGATTCAGGATACTTGCCTTACTTGAACAGTCAATAAAAAAATATTTGTATGTAATATAAAGATGACACAGTAGTGCAGTATTAGCATTGTCACCTCACAGCGAGAGGTTCTGTGGTTCAATTCCCAGCTAGAGTGCCGTCTGTGTGGAGTCTGCATGTCCTCCATGTGTTCATGTGGGTTTCCTCCAGGTGCTCTGGTTTCAATAGCCAGGCATAAAATGCCATGCCATAAGCCTGTCTCATATATGTCATTTAGCATTTTGATGGTTGCTTACTTATGTCTTGGCCACTGCTTCTATACACAGTTGCAGCACACACACAGACAACCTTCTATCTACAAACCATGGAAGAGTGCACTGTCAAAGTAAAATTTGAACTCCACCTGTAGCACATGATAAACATCACTGCAAACAATTTGTTTCTGTGAGAATATGCTTCGAGTACGAATGAGAAGCACCATTTTTCTCCAAGTAGACAAGCCAGTAAGGAGGCATTAGAAGATGCTGCACATATTAATTTATCTCTTTTTAGACCTTAGAGATAACCACCCAAACCTAAACCTGTGCATTCCCAGTGCTGTTTTGTGATGCATCTTAGGATATCTGGCCAGTATTTAGAGATATAACAACTATTGCATATTAATGACAAACTATCAAGAGAAAGACAAGTATCTTACACTTTGGATTGCCTCATACCTTTCTGATAGCATGGCTGCTGCTAAAACTTAAGTTCATATACTTATAGGTAGTTACTAGGGTTGTAGTATAGGCAGTCATTGAGAAGCTCAGCCAAATAATCCAGTACAGTCATGATGTATTAGCCACACCAATCAAGGAGAGCTATATCATGTACCCTGCATAAATTTGTGGCTTTCCATCTCCCTTGTTGAGTATGAGCTTAAGTATAGCTAGCATGTTATTTGGTTGATGTGCAGATGAAATCTATTCCAAAGGTTGGTGATACACCAAGTCAGAGATTGGCCGTGTTAGCAGGTCCCATTTATTTAATGATGAAAGCTGAGTTTTTTGATGGGGGTATTTGCATTGCCATCAGTTTTGTGAAGATGAAGAAGATAAAAAACTGTGAAGTCTTTCATAGCATGGATGGTCTAGCAGATATCAGTATGTGGAGTATTTGGTGCAAGTACATCAGCAAGGTTAGGCCACTGACCACATACCATCCCTTCAGTATAGGCTTTAAAATGCATGTAACTCTTCTTTGCACGTTCATTTTATGGACATCTTAAAAGGATGATAACCAAGACTGCATGGGAAAATACAAACAAGGCCAGTCCAACAACCAAAATAAATAAATAAAATAAATAAATAAATCTGAATTTTGTGCCCCCCCCCCAACAGAATGGGTTATTTGGGGAGAGATTTTGGGTGTACTCTTTAGACCTCCAAGATGCTTAACAAAGTAAATGAAAAAACGAGCAGGCAACGGATTCTTCAACACTTTATTCTTGTAAGCGCTTTCACTGACACCGGTGTATCAGCTTCTTTAGACTAAATAAAACAACGTACTCCCAGTCTCCCAATTTAAAACTTCTTCAAAAAATTCAAAGCCAATGAACTGATAGCCACAAAAATGATGTCATCATATACATTCAAAGTTAAAGCAACATTGCCTATTTTTAAAGTTTAAAGTGCTATCTGCTATAAAAAAATTCCCATTATGGGTAGGAAGGAAAAAACTTTTACAGACGTTATTTAAAATGAAAAATGACCATGTATGTCTAAGTCAACAAATTCTATACCACCAAAAGAACATTAGCACTCTCATTGTACAAAAGCCATACAAAAATGCATACATATTAAACTCTAAACTCTGATAAATTATGCATCACAATATTAAAATCTGATCATGCATTAAATTCACAAAAATAATCAAACGAATATGCTAAATGTAAATAAACACAAAGGTTATGTGTCTTATTCGTAAAACTAAAACACATATAAAATCTATTTTATCGCATGTAAATAGTATAAAATCATATACTCAGCTCTATGTTATTTCTAAAGTCTACCACATGTTTATGCATTCTATTAAATAGGTAAAATCCTGAAAGAAGTTTGATTATTATTATACCCAAAAACCACCAAAGTCCGAAAACCAAGCATGTTTTATGAATGCACAATACAAACTCGTCGAGACATGTCAAACTCGTTGAGACATGAAGATTTCATCAGGGGACCATAATATTTGTATACAATTTACAGAACATTACTATCTAGTGAGAGCCTTCAGTTTTAATAAACATTTAATAGATAGGGCCTCATTCAATCCAGGGAAAATGTGTGCTGCTGTTCTAACTTGCCATTATAGTTCTGCTTCTTCCAATTTGAGTTCCCAAGGTCCACCTCTCTGTTTAAACTCCATTTGTTGTAATACCACAAATGTAAAACGGTGGTCAGGAAAAACTGAGCTATGTCTAGCTAAAGCATTAGTGTTTATTTTATTAGTAATGCTATACTGATGTTCATAATTCCTTGATTTTATCTTCCTCTCAGTTTTTCCTATGTAAAATGCCTCACATTGGTCACAGGTAGCTGCATAGACTACCCCCCAGAATCACAGTTATATCTACCATAAATGTGGTATTCTCTGTCTCTGATTTTTACTTTATTTGTTATTTTTATGTGCCTACATTGATGGCATCTGCCACAATTATTCATGCCCAACTTCCTTCTAGAAGTTCTGGGGGACCTTTCAACTAAACATTTCAGGTTCAAACCCTTTCTCAAAGTCAGTTGTGGAGTTGACCTTAAGGAATTTCTATGTTGGGTATCATCTGAAATGAAAATCCAGTTTTTGTTAATAATCTCCCTAATGACAAAATCATCTATTGAGAAGGTGGTTAAAAATCTAATGGGTTGGCTAGGAGCCTGAATGCTTCTAGTATTAGGGGGCAATTCACTCTGTTCTACTATGGAACTCATGTCATAACCTTTACATAACAAGGGTCTAAAATGGCGCGAGACTCTTTTCCCAATAACTTCCTCAAAAATTAATTCAATAAAGGCACTTGGGTAGCTTCTCGTACAGAACATAGTTTTTAGCAGTTTGAATTCTAAAATATTTATTTATTTTTATTTATTTTACATTTGTTGGCTGGGCTAGTCTAGCTGGATACATGTCCATTTTCAGTAGAGGCCCAGGGAGATAAGCTCCAAGCATTAGTAAAATTACAAAAAAAGATTACAATAGTTAAAAAATGACTAAATTCAAATACAAAGAAATTAAAAAAGATTTAAGAGAATCAAAAATTGTTTCTGTGAATAATAGCTCACAGGCTGTGCAAGTTTAAAATACAGTTGAGTACAAGGACATTCAGTATTCTGAAAATAATGATTAGTAGATAAAATATAAAATAAAATAAAATCACCATAATCTGAAACCATTCTGGCTGCCCTCACTGCTTGTCCTTTTACTACTGCTTTTTTTTGTGCAGTGGGTGGCAGCTAGTAAAATGTAGGAATGAATTAGAGTATGTGGGCTTGTGGTAAACGGTGGTTCTAAACCGGTGATTAGAATGATCCTTCCTGAGGTGTATATCCAAAAAATCAATTTGCTTGGTCCCCACTTGAAAAGTAAAATCCAAAAAATGTGTAAAGGATTTAATTTCCATAATAAAAGAATGGATCAGAGCAACCTCCCCATTCCACAAAAAGAACATGTCATCCTGGTACCTAGTGTACCAGACAACATGTTCCTTGAATGGCTGGTGGTTCAATAGAAAGGATCTTTCACAGTACACCATCACAATGTTTGTGAAATTACTACCACATGAAGCTCCCATTACCACCCCACTTTTCTGTAGAAAAAGTTCATTATTAAAATAAAGGAAGTTATTGGATAATACTATTTCTAAAAGTGTTTCTATGACATAAATCTCCTGGTTAGCTAAACCTTTAAGGTGAAGGAACTCCCTAACCCATTCAGTGCCAAGTTGTTGGGGTATTACATTGTATAAATCCTTGACATCTACCGTAAGAAAAACTAAATTCTTATTAAATTCTAAATTACTGATAGACTCAAGGAAATGCCAAGAATCATGGCATATTTGATCTTCGAATTTCAACACTGGTTTCAATTTAGAGTCGATGTATGTGGCACATGCATAAGAAATGGAGCCCCTACCATCAACAATAGTGTCAAAGAAAAAATTAACTTCAAAAAGATCAATACACGGCAGGTTCAGGTTAAGGCACTTTAATCTTGCAACAAGGAGACAAAAACGTGCTAATACAGAGTTTGTCTAACTAAAATCAGGAAGTAAGATCATCTTTATATATTTTCTAACAAGACATTGCCTACCAAGCTGACGTAACATATCACAAGTTCTAAAACATCATTACTTCATAGCAGCTGTTTGTCCATGATTTTCTGCTTGCACTATCAATTTTATGAAAAACTTCCTAAGAAAAACAACGTGGCCTTGATGACCACCAGTTAGATACAACTTCCCACTATGTTATATTACCATTCAAGGTACTATAGCTAATTCGAGCACGAAGCAAGTACAGATTCTTCAAGCAGTCTTTTGTCTGATGTATCTCTTCTTTTCCGCAGCTGTGCATGTTCTCATAACACGAACAGAGCTGATTGTTCATATTCAATCACATTATAGAAAACAGTATTGTTATATTCATTCATTTTCCTGATCTAGCAGATAATCACCTGCTTCTCAGTACATTTTCAAAAGGCATAACATGAATTTTGCTGTGCTAGCAAATACTAGGTCAGGGTGCATCTTGCAATTTCAGAAAGCATACTGCAGTTTGAAAAAGCATCTTATAATTTCATACAGAATTAAGCTGTACATAAAATAGAATGAAATGTGGTAACTCTTTTAGCTTCTAATAAGCACTAAACATATATATTAATACATATTTCTCTGACATTTCCCGCCTGTTAATACTTTTTATTCTATTTTCAAAAGCATAAACAATTTGCTTCTTCTCCTAACCTCTTCCATTTCGGATTTGCAGTTAAGAGAGTCATTTAGTTTAGACTTATGAAAGCATTTCACTTTTCAACAATTCTTCAATTTCAGTACTTTGATACAAAGTCTCAGAAACTGACATGGCTAACAGATACATACTCCTAATAGGGGTAATCCCACACAAATGGCAATCAGGATGTTCATTAGGATGGAACCCCACCCCCCAAACATTCTGGAAAAAGTCCATCGGAGGGTTTGGGCCTGGTTTGGTCATGGCCGACACTTGCTGGATCACCTCAAGATGGTCGTTTATCTCATGCTGGTTGTCAGGAGTATACAAACAGCATTCTTCTTTGATTAAAGCGCACGTACCACCTCTCGCCACTAGGGTGAAGTTGAGAGCCATGCGGTTTTGAAGCACCACAGTTCTCATAGCGTTTAGTTCATCAGTCATTAATTCGAGAGCAGAAAAAGTTGCATTGCTCATAACTTCGAGAAGTTTGGACAGTTTTCTCAGCTCCCAAATCGATTTCACTGCAGCATATGCAAGGGCTATGCCTGCCCATGATATAATAGTGTCACTCAAGTCCATGTGTGTCAGTTTATCTTTGTTTTTCACGGAATTATGGTTTCTCCATCCTGCTTCGATTCGTCCCACTGGATTCTCGGGTCTCTTGATTGGATTTCCAGGTTTACTGCTGACCTCTCTGACATTTCAAATTTTCCCTCGAGGCAAAGCTGCAGTGTGTCATATGGCCAGAACCAGGTAACCCAAAAAACAACTGCCAGACCAATTCTCAGGTAGCCATTTGTATGCCTTTTTCCCACAAACAAAATAACAATTTTCTACTTTAGTATTGATATATGCTTGCCCTGCATGAAACATTTTTTTATCAATGATAGAAAGTTGCTTCAAAAGAACAGGATTATGCTGTATTTCACTAACAGTTTTTTGCATTTTCTCAAGATGAGTCATAGTTTGTATCACAAATAGTTTCTGCCTTATTAGCCTTGATATAACATTTATAAGATACGGTCACATTGCAATTGCTGCAACCCACCTGAATAGTGTCATTTTTATAAAAACATACAATTCCTTTTTGTGTAACAGATAGGTACAATGCTATTTTGTCTTGTGATTTTACAGCTGTAGTATCAAAAATCAAATTTTCCCAAGTCTCATTGACCCCTAGGGGGGCAGCAGTCATTAATAATCCCCCGTATGCTGTTGGTATAGCTGTGCAAATCCAGCAGTTCGAAACATTAAAAGTTTCAGCATACACATATTTAATTGCTTGGTAAGTGTTAAAGTTTGGTTGCCAGTCTATGAGTAACGCATCACGTTTGTTCAGTTCAACTCGTGTGGCTGAAAAAAGGAAAGGCCACAGCAAAAAGATCATTGTTACCAGTATAGCTAACAGGATGATCATGCAATTTTTCTGAGGTTGTTCTGCATCCCTGTTTACTCTATACCTGGTAATTTTGTTCTCGTTGTTTAACAGTAACAAGGTTTTTGTCCAGTTCAAAGTTCTTGACCAGTTTGCAGTGCGTCAAATGGATCCTGGACACACGTTCAGCTATCTTGACCGCAGTGGGTGTTGCCAGCAAAACTTGGAACGGTCCCTCCCACTTCGGAGCACTCCAATTTCTTTTCTTCACGACCTTCACCCAGATCTACGACCCTGGTTGTACTACTGCTTCCAATGGTCTGGTCTGTTCTTTGTCTGAAACAGAATTTAACTGCAGAAGTTGTTTGTTATTTAGAAGTCTCCTCATATTACTCTGCAAGTGTACTGTCAGCCTCCTGGTCTGCAGGCATGAGAGGTTTCCACTGAGGTTTATAATATGCCCTCCCAAACAGTATTTAAAAAGGAGTTAACCCCTTTGCATTTGGAACAGTTCTCATGCTCAACAATGCCAGAGGCAGACAGTGCACCCATTTCTTCTGTGTCTCACTAATCAATTTCCTAAGCTTATTTTTCAGAACCCCATTATGCCTCTCTACTAATCCTGCAGATTGGGGGTGGTATGCACAATGGTTTTTCAAGGAAATTCCGAAATAACGGCCCAATTGTTGTATGGTTTGATTTACAAAGTGTGTGCCATTGTCACTATAGATCTTTTCTGGTATGCCAAATCTGGGGATAATTTCTTTAACGAGGACTTTTGCAACAGTAGCTGCATCTGGATTTTTGGTCGGAAAAGCTTCCACCCATTTGGAAAACATATCTATAATGAGAAGACAATACTTTTTATTTTCGCATTTGTTTAGTTCTATGAAATCCATACAGATAGTATGGAATGGGTATGGTGGTGTAGGGAAACTCCCTTGCTTAGGTTTCAGTGCCCCCTGTGCATGATGCCTGTTACAAACATGGCATGCTGCACAAAAATTTTTTGTGTAGTTTGTAAATCCGTACGTTGTAAACACTCGATTCACTAACTGTACCATCCCCCCTGTTGAGACATGGCACTGCCCATGGCTCAACAAAGCTGCATATCTAAACAAGTTAGATGGCAAAATTGGTTTTCTTTCTTTGGAGATGTACAGCCCTTTCTCAAGAATTGCTCCTTGTTTTATCCATTTCTGTTTTTCTACATTTGTAGTAAGTGTCTGCATTGTTTTTAACATTTCTAAATCTAAAATCTCAGAAGGTTGTAATTCCTCACTCAAAAGAAATACTTCTGAAGCTGTAGCTGTCTGCTTTGCAGCTGTGTCAGCTCTCTCATTACCTTTTGAAATCCTATCCTGTTGCTTGGTATGAGCTACGCATTTACAATAGCTACTTTCTGAGGTAACTGAATAGATTCTAACAAATCTAAAATAAATTGCGCATGATTAATCGGTTTGCCAGTAGATGTTATCATTCCTCTATTTTTCCACTGCTGCGCAAAAACATGTACAGTAGAAAAAGCATACTGGCTGTCAGTGAAAATGTTCACACATTTACCCTTTGCCAAGGTACATGCCCTTGTCAAAGCAATCAATTCTGCTGCTTGTGCAGATAAGTTGTGTGGTAAAGACTTTGCTTCTAAAATCTCAGTATCAGAAACTACTGCATACCCTACTACATTCTGTCCTGTAGGACCCTTTTTGCATGAGCCGTCCACATAGTATGTCACCTCGGCATCATCCAAGGGAACATCCATGAGATCTTTTCTAGGCAGTGTCTTTTGCTCAATCTCCTGCAGGCAGCAGTGTGGTTTGCCATCTGTAGGGGTTGGGAGCAAGGTTGACGGATTCAAAGTTGTGCATCATTCAATTGTCATATGAGGTTGGCTCAGTATAGTCATACAGGAAAGATGTCTAGCAGGAGAAAGATATGCTACTTTTTCTTGCAGTAAAATAATCGTGACTGCATGAGACACTCAATGTGAGAGGGTGGAATAACACTACTGAGGCTGAAGCCTGTACTGCCATTGCAGCTGCGACCACTGCTTGTACACAGCGGGGCAAGGATCGCGCCACTGGGTCTAGCTGTGATGAATAGTAAGCTATGGGGCGTTGCTTGTCCCCATGTTGCTGTGTTAACACTGATGTCATATAGCCTTGCTTACAATCTACAGTTTGGAAAATAGTTTATGATAGCATCCTCATTAGTTTTAGGATTACCGAACTATCAGTTGCTTCAGTTTGCAGAAAGCTGATTCTGCTTCTGGTGTCCATTGTAATAAATCTTGTGCTGCCATAGGCTTCTTGTATATTAAGTTGGTCAGTGGAGCAGACTCCAAGGCATAGTTTGGAATCCACCTCCGACAAAAATTGGTCGTACCTAGGAAGGACATCATTTCCTTCTTGGTAGTTGGTTTGGGTGCTTGTAAGATTGCTATTTTCCTATCTTCATCTAATATTCTGCCTTCTTTGGATATTACATATCCCAGGTATTTAACCTGCTTTTTTCAAAGCTGCAGTTTGTCTTTGTTTACTTTGTGTCCTTGAGTGGCTAGAAATTGTAATAACGCTATGGTATCTTCTCTGCATTCTTGCTGGGTGGGGTCTGCCAGCAGAATGTCGTCTACATAAAGTAAAATCTGGCTGCCTTTCGGTGGGATAAATCCCGCCAAGTTACTTGCCATTTCCTGTGCGAATATTGTTGGGCTCTCACAATATCTCTGTGGTAGTCGCGTGTATTTATACCTTTTTCCCTGAAATGTGAATGCAAACCAATGTTGGCTGTCAGGGTGTATCGGTATTGAGAAAAACGCATTGCTAATATCTACCACAGAAAAATACTTCTGTTGAGGCTTCAAATCATTTAATAAGGTGTGTGGATCAGGCACCCTAGGTGCTCTAGGTATAACTGCGTCATTTACAGCTTGTAAATCTTGGACCATACACCATTCTCCATTTGCGTTCCTAACAGGAAATAAGGGTGTGTTACATGGCGAATCGGGAGATTCTATCAATACTCCTTCCTTAAGCAAGGCTGCTATTATAGGTTTGATTCCTACTTCTTCATCCTTTCTTAAGGGATGCTGTCCATTTTGAGGTCTAAATGCTGATTTTGGCGTGATAGTAACTGGTCCTGCTGTACGAATAAGTCCTACATCTGATTTTCCTGTTGACCAGAGAGTCTCTGGTATGCCTCGTAAGGCTTTTTCTTCTTTCTCTAGTAAGAGTGCTATTCAGCTGTCCTCACTTGCCTGCAAGTGCACAGCTGGGTGTGTCTGTGTTATCCATTTCAATTTCTGCTTTTTTACTCCCTGTTCTGACAGTTCTAATTCTGTCTGTTTTTCCCACCTTGTGACTTTTTCTCCTAGGTCTGCCCACTGAACATTCTTGTCTTTAGTTAAACTAACGTGGTAGTCGATTAGATTTATAAAGTGCTAGGAATTCCTGGGGCAATGAACAGCTAACTACACTGTTCCCTTCTGTGTCCCAGTACAGATTACGTAATACTAATCTGTTAGCATGGTTTCTAAACAGTTCTTGCTCATATTCTTTATCAGGTCCTGGTGTGCTACAGTAATATAGAGTACAATGCAACAAATGCTGTTTATCAGTGTCAAGGGAGGGGGACTTACTGATGGCTACGTTCATCAGTTCTTCAGTTACTGCCCCTGGACCAGTCGTAACCAAGTCCTGGCTGTACCAATAAAATGTTTCACCCTCCAGTCGCACCACAAAAGTATCCATTTGTTGCTGTGCTTCCATACCCTGCATAGTCGGTACTACTGCTATGCCAAATATCTGCATAAGATCTCTGCCCAAAAGATTTACTGGGCATTTTGCAGAAACGACAGTTTTGCTTTTCTGGGTCATCCCTGAAACAGGGTCAGTTATTGCTATGTTATGGGAGAGTGGCTCCCGATACAGCTGTCTATTAGCTGCTTTCACTAATATGTAATCAAGTGATTCTGAATTTTCTGTTAGTTTGGAAGGATGTATCGGGGTTCGTGAAGCCCCTGAGTCACACAGGAATTTAACTTCCCTCCCCTCTACCAGAAGTGTAACTTCTGGTTTTGTGTCTGCTAAATAGAGCTCTAGGCTCAATAATGCCAAGTCTAAAATTTCACTTTTTTCACCATCGGTGATTTTTTGTACTTCCTCTATTCTTCTATCACATTCTCTACTCCCTCTATCACATTTGCATTTGTCTTTTCTTGGTTATTCCCTTCTAGTGATTCTTGACTATCATATAGTCAGTCCTCACCCTCCTTATCTTCCATGGCTACCTTCTTGTTTTGCCTGCAATCCCTTGCCAAATGTCCCTTTTTCCCGCATTTAAAGCATTCACCCCTTTTCTTTCTCTCTTCAAACTCCTCTGATCGCTTATCAGATTGTTTGTTTCCCTGGGCATTTTTCTTGCCCTTCTTCCCGGACTGTACTACAAAGACTGCTCCGTCTTCTACTGCAAATACTTGGGTTTTCTTTTTCTTTTTCTTTTTGCTATTAAAATGCCTTTCGGCATGTCTCGCATATTCAAGTAATGACTGTAATCTACTTTGTACGGTGATCTACTATGTGCTTTGTAATAAAACTACTTATGGGTGCAATACTACCCTTTAAAAATGCATTCTTTAGTTGTTGCTCATATGAGGAATCATGTGTTTGGTCTTCAGGTACCTACATTCCACAATGGTTATTAAAACATTCTAATAATCTAGCATAATATCTATCAACAGTTTCACCTTCCTGTTGGATGCATTGATTAATGCAAGTCCAGTCAGCCCTAGGCTTCCATTTTTCAGAGATTCGGTCTGTCAGACCTTTCACTCTGTTATCCAGCTCTGCGTTGCTATGTGGGAGTGGCTTATGTTCTGTGTCACGGGGATTCCAGTTGCCACTGATCATGTGCCAATCTGGACCTACGATTTGTCTGACTACTTTCTCTACTTCTTCTCCATTTAAATGGTAACTTAACCTCATGCCCTGTAAGTCTTCTAAGAATTTTCTAAAATTAACTTTCGGATGAGGAATTCCCTCTGTGGCTTTCCGGATATCTTCCGGTGTCCATGGTCTATATACCAGGATAGTTGGGTCCTGCCCTTCCTGTCCTGCCTGAGGATTTGGTACTTCTATGAGTGGACATATCTCTTCTTCACTCATAGCTCATGAATTTTCATTTATTTGATATAACTCCATATCCCCTCTTGTTTTACGTGTTCGAGACCTAGACTCGACATGATCTCTGACAAATGGTTTTGATTTCGCAGGGACAGTTGGGTATAGCGGAGGTGGATCAGCTTGTCCACTCGCTTCATATTCTGGTAAGGGAAGCAGAGGGGCGGAGGGGCCGATGCTATTACCAGGTTATTGTCTTCTTTGTCTAAAAACATTGCTTTTGAATTTTTAATCTTTTGTTCCCTGCGGTTTGCTTCCTCAAGCCACCTGTGTGCCTGGGGAATGCCTAATTGGCGTTGCTTTTTCACCTGACCTTTTGTGTCTGTTTTAAGTTGTTTGACAAGTTTGATAAGTGAAGGTTTGTCCAATTTGCCATCAAATTTGTATTTATTAACCCATTTTGTATAGTACCTAACGTTATCGGCACGTTGTAATTGCATATATTTTGCGTCTTCGGTTAATAGCGGATCTCGGGATCTTTTTGTGCACTTATTTCCCATGTTGTCTTAACTTAGAAATTGTTTCATCACCCTTCTTATCATGTGGTACCACAATTTCTTTTTTCACAGTTTATCTAGAATAACTGCCTACCTATCCTATTTCCCTGATCTATGACAAGACAGCAATCTTTTTTGTCCCTGATTTATAAAATAATCTCCTTGACAAAAACAAATACTGTAACAAGTTCCTGATCTGAAACAGAGAAAAGGTAAATTCCTCCTTACCTGAGCCTCCGTGATTGACCGTCTCACTGATGGAACTGTTGACTCGTCCTCCAATTGCAGATCAGAAACAGTGGCTGGCCTCTTTTGAACAACAATTCAGTCGGAGGTCTTTCAGAGCAGAAGAACCGATGTGGCCTCTTCCCCGTACGGTTTCATGCCACCGGGCCCATCTGACCTGAGCTAGAGCGAGAGTTTCCAGTCCGAAGGACCAATCTGTCAAAGGAAAAATTAACTTCAAAAATATCAATACACGGCAGGTTCAGGTTAAGGCACTTTAATCTTGCAGCAAGGAGACAAAAACGTGCTAATACAGAGTTTGTCTAACTAAAATCAGGAAGTAAGATCATCTTTATACATTTTCTAACAAGACATTGCCTACCAAGCTGACGTAACAGATCACAAGTTCTTACATCATTACTTCATAGCAGCTGTTTGTCCATGATTTTCTGCTTGCACTATCAATTTTATGAAAAACTTCCTAAGAAAAACAACGTGGCCTTGATGACCACCAGTTAGATACAACTTCCCATAATGTTATGTTACCATTCAAGGTACTATAGCTAATTCGAGCACGAAGCAAGTACAGATTCTTCAAGCAGTCTTTTGTCTGATGTATCTCTTCTTTTCCGCAGCTGTGCATGTTCTCATAACATGAACAGAGCTGATTGCTCATATTCAATCACATTATAGAAAACAGTATTGTTCTATTCATTCACTATTCATTCATTTTCCTGACCTAGCAGATAATCACCTGCTTCTCAGTACATTTCCAAAAGGCATAACATGAATTTTGCTGTGCTAGCAAATACTAGGTCAGGGTGAATCTTGCAATTTCAGAAAGCATACTACAGTTTGAAAAAGCATCTTATAATTTCATACAGAATTAAGCTGTACATAAAATAGAATGAAATGTGTTAACTCTTTTAGCTTCTAATAAGCACTAAACATATATTAATACATATTTCTCTGACAAATAGGAATAAAATGTGGATTAACCAAATTTTTGTGTATTTTTGGGGCCCCAAAAAGCACTGGGATCATAGGTGCAGGCATGGTTAGGTAGTGGAACGTATCTACATCAATGCTCCCTTCCAGAAACAAATCTGAAAGGGTAGCATTTATTTTTCTGTAAGCTCCATGAACTTGATTAAGGCTAACCTTTTCATATACTGCACCATCTAACACCAAATACATCCTCCTAACATAATCATGTTAGTCCATAAACACTAGTCCTCCGCCCTAATCGGGTTTCATGACTCGAACTTGACAAATATTAAGTAAGTCAGTAAAATCCTTCTCTTCAGCCGATATGTTCTTGTAAATGTTTAGATGACAATTATTGTGAAAAAACATTCTTCTGAAGTCACTTTCACACGCTTTTTCAAACTGACATAAGATATAATTTAGGGGAGGGTTAAACAAGCTTGTGACCCTCAGACTGTCTGTAAGGGTTGAGTGGGCTCCCATCAATAACTGTAAATTCAATTTAGGGACAAACAATTTCAAGTCAAAGATAAGCTTGACCAGATTAGCTCTCCTATCCGGCACGAAGGTTAAACCTTTAGAAAAAAAGTCTACCATCTCTTTCCCCACATTTAGGGAACTAAAATTGAAGATTTTAAAGTCTCCTTTGGAACTAGTAAGAATGATAGGGAGCTCTTGTGTTATCTCCTTCTCCGGTTGTGGAGTTTCCTGTTCTGCCATTGCCTCCTGTTGTTCTCCTGTTCATTCGAATGGAGTTGTTGGGAAGCATTGGACTCCCAAAAAACCTGCTGTTCTTTGGTATTCCCGTGGGTGCCTGTGTCTTGTGTTGGATGTTGGGGGCCATGGCGTTGTAGATTATTCCTTATATGCTCACTGCGCCAAATAGGTTGTGCCAAATCCATAAGCCCTTCATTTATCAAATCATTGGTGTTATCAGGCTGGTTTATATTAACTGCCTGAGCAGCAGTATTAGGACCAGAAGGGAAAGCCACAACTGGGAGAGGGGCTGGATATGCAGTCCCTTGGGAATAGTCTTTAAGGTCTCTCAGTGACTTTTTCTTTTCAACTTCAATATATTTCCCCAAACTAGCTTCAATGCTGTTAACAATTTGTGCATATTCGAACCTATATCTATCATAGTCATTGTTGTTCGTAATAATTTGTTCTAGGGCACCCAACTCATTTCTGTAAGACATAATTTGAGTCTTATAATTTTTAATTAATAATTCCAAAGATTCAAGCTCTTGCTTATCAAAAAAAGCCATCAATTCTAAATGAAAAGGAGATTTATTAACAAGCCCTATAGGGTATCTCCACTGACGCAGACCTTTTGGTATGATGTTTTTGCTGATGCATTCTTCTAAATAGGAAACTTCAAGCTGAAGTTTCCTGTATTTAAATAGCTTTTCATCGAATGCATTAAGGTGGTTCACAATAGAGTTTTCATTGGGTGCACCATTGTTTCCATTAAAAGTTTTTGCTGGTGCATTAGTATTAGTGAAAAAAGAAAATGTCTTAAAAATCCATAGTTGGAATATCACTCACCCGGGCAGTATCACCCAATCTGCATAAGCCATGACCTGCATTCTCAAAGGCTCCCAAACTGCTATTTCCATTCCCTTGGTTGTGTATAGCTCGTTCAGGATTGGCAGAGGAGGTTGTGTCGGCAACTCGCCCTGTTGTGTTACTTTGAGGTGTAGGTACCACAACGCTTCTTGAGGTAGCTTGCACAGTCTTTAAATCCATGCGTTGCGATAGACTGTCAACTTTTTTCATTAATTCTTGTACAAGCAGGGTTAAATCGCCTGCAGCATTCGCTTCCTGGCCAATATTTGTTGAATTATTTAACCCTGTATCCTGGGAAAACAAAGGTTGTGATGATAGAACCGAGCTTTATGAATAAGACACATAATCTTTGTGTTTATTTACATTTAGCATATCCGTTTGGTTCTTTTTGTGAATTTAATGCATGATCATATTTTAATATTGTGGTGCATAATTTACTAGAGTTTAGAGTTTAATATGTATGCATTTTTGTATGGCTTTTGTACAATGAGAGTGCTAATGTTCTTTTGGTGGTATAGAACTTGTTGACTTAGACATACATGGTCATTTTTGATTTTAAATAATGTCTGTAAAAGTTTTTTCCTTCCTACCCATAATGGGAATGTTTTTTTATAGCAGATAGCAATTTAAACTTTAAAAATAGGCGATGTTGCTTTAACTTTGAATGTATATGATGACATCATTTTTGTGGCGCTCAGTTCATTGGCTTTGAATTTTTTTAAGAAGTTTTAAATTGGGAGACTGGGAGTAAGTTGTTTTATTTAGTCTGAAGAAGCTGATACACTGGTGTCAATGAAAGCGCTTACAAGAATAAAGTGTTGAAGAATCCGTTGCCTGCTCGATTTTTCGTTTACTTTTTTTGGCATTTAAAGGTTTTTTTCTAGTTACCTACAAGATGCTTACCTTACCCCTAAGAGTCAACAAAGTACCCAGGGATTTGTGGACACACGTAGACAGCAGTCTAGCTTTTGATCATCACGTGTCTCCAGTAGTAAGGAAATCATTCTATGTTGTGCAACTTATAAACAAAGGTATGGCATTTAGGTCCAAGGGGGTCATTATTCCACTGTACTCGGCATTCATCAGACCTATTATTTAGTGCATTGCCCCCTTTGGTATGTACCTAACCAGGTACATCCAACAACTGAAATGTCTGCAGAGGTTCCTCACTAAAAGAATTCATGGTGCAAGTAACATGTCCTATGTAGACCTCCTCAAAGCTCTGTTTTTTTTTTCTTTTTGTGTGTGGATTAATAAAATCCTTGGGTTTGTACTTGCTGTCTATTGAGTTTTCCGAGCTGGTCCAGATTTGCACAGTTTTGCTTTAGATACTAGATATGTCTCTTTAAAGGCATTCATAACAAAGGAAAAGGTAAATTTATTTATGAAAGCTTTCCTCTTGTTCTCTAATCAGTCTAAGACTTCAGCCAGAAAATATCTCAGAATTTAGGGTTCATGGTTTCTATGATTTTAATAATTCCTCTTGCAAGTTATACATGAGAAAAATCCAATGTTTTTTTTTTTAAATGAGGTTCTAGCATTCTCAGATCCTCTGGGACTTTCAGATTCTGTTTTTGAGCTTTACCAAGAAAGACCTGCATTGGTGGAGGCAATAAGACACAGGACACCTCACTTTGTGTTCAGAGACAAGTTTCTGTGGAGGTAAAGATATGAGGCCTGTGTGACAGTTCAGTCAGAACAAAGCACACAAACGTCAGAAATGTTAGTTGTGATCCATGCTATAGAATCTTTGACCTGTGGTCCTTGGAACCATTACAGGTGATTACAGACAATAACACAGTGATGTGGTACATAAACAAACAGGGGCACCAGGTCTTACCCTCTGTGCAGGCTGGATCTGATGGCTTGGGAGTTAGCTCTACAGCATTATATAACCCTCCAAACATCTTGCATACAGTAAAAGCAAAATGTAGTGACAGACAAGCTGAGCAGGACCAGGGCAGACCCTCTTGAATGGAAATTGAATGAGGAGGTCTTCCATGAATGGATCCAGTTGTGGGGAACACTTCAACTAGATTTATTTGCCTCCCTTCAAAACCTACAACTATGTAAATTCTGCACCAGGACTCCTTGGAGGCAGGCCTGGAAAACAGATGTACAGTAGAACCTCTGTAAGTTGACCACCCAAGGGACTGTTACAAACTGGTCAACATATGGAGGTGGTGAACATAAGGAACTAGGCCTGCTGTACTGATACATACATGTACTTTACTTTCTTGTACAGCTTTTATTACAGAATATCATACAAAATCATACCTAATCAAAACACAGTAAAGTCATACATACAGATCAACAGATCATACAAAATCAATACATTTACTGTTTTCTCATGGTTTAATTATTCTTTCTGAAAAAAAAAGAGTCAGTCTTGGTCTATTTCTTATTCTTTTTAACAAAAATAAGTGGAAATATCACTTTCAACGCTGGCTACACCACTTAGTATACCTGGGCATTTTTCCACAGCAAATGACTTCAACTGCATTATCAGATGCCTGACATCCTCTTCTTTTGGAGTCTCTGCAATTTCTGTGTCATCCTCACTTGCTTCTTCCCACTTCATCAGCTGCTTCATGCACTTTTACGCTATTCTGTATTTCGGTCAATATCGCTTGGAAACTTGCTTCTGGGTCAGGTTCATTACAGGTTCCCATCTCACCATCCATTGCAACAAAACCTTCAAAATCTACTCCTTTGAATTCTGCCATGGGAGATAGGCTGTCTGATGGGGCCAAAACATTGTGCTGTTGGGTTGTGAAAAATCCAACTTTCTTGAAACACTTCTGTATTGTTTCTGGCTGAACTTTATTCCAAGTAGAACTGATCCAGAAGACAGCATCCAGAGTGTTAACTGATGCAATGGATGAAGTTGCTTCCACAGGCGTACCACAGGTTTGTGTTTTAGTAATTATGGTCTGCAGGAACTGGGCTTGGTAGTGCATTTTAAATGTTTTGATGATGCCTTGGTCAAGAGGTTGGATTTTTGAGGTCATGTTTGGAGGCAGACATTTCAGTGTCATGTTTGTGAAATAATTCACTTGTGGGTGGCCAGGACAGTTGTCTACTGTCAGTAGAATAGACTTTCTTCTTCTTCATTTCTCGATTGATACCCCTTACCCACTCCTCAAATAGGGCACCAGTCATCCATGCACATTTGCTTGATCTCCAAGTGATGGGGAGGTCTTTGGGCTTCAGGTTCTTGGATGTGCGTGGCTTTGTTGATTTACCAATCACCAAGGGCTTTAGTTTCTCTCCGGCTAGCGCAAAGCAGAACTTTGAAAAGTTATTTGGAAAGTTTTCTGCTCTTACATTTGCCACCTTTCATGACGAGGCTCCTGTCAGGCATGCCTTGAAAAAGAGTCTGCACTCATCTGCATTAAAGATGTCATCTTTGAAGCCTCTGGCAAAGTCTGGGAACTTTTTGATGAACTCTTCCTCAGCTTCTGCTGGAAACTTCATTGGATTCACCACACATAACTTTCTGGGAGATCTCGTGTCACAGTTTTCTGCTCTTACATTTGCCACCTTTCATGACGAGGCTCCTGTCAGGCATGCCTTGAAAAAGAGTCTGCACTCATCTGCATTAAAGATGTCATCTTTGAAGCCTCTGGCAAAGTCTGGGAACTTTTTGATGAACTCTTCCTCAGCTTCTGCTGGAAACTTCATTGGATTCACCACACATAACTTTCTGGGAGATCTCGTGTCACAGTTTAAATTTCTCAAGCCAACCACTTGATGCCTGGAAATCTGCCACCCCGAATTCCTGAGCGAATTTTTTAGCAAATTCTTGGATCAGTGGCCTGGAGATTCAGGCGTTAGGCCCTCATTTGTTTGAATCAGCTTAATGTGGCTTTATTGACTTCATCGATTGAAATTTTCCTCCTTTTCCACTGTAGGTCTCCGCTTTCCTTACCATATCTCTCCAAGTACTCATGTTAACGTTTTTGGATGTTGTTAACTGTAGTCTTGCTAACACCAAAATGTTCCATCATCTTTCTTTGGCTGCTGCTTTCCAGAAAATGTTGAATATCAACCTTTTCCTTCAATATCAGCTCTTTGAGTTCTTTCTTTTGGGCCATCATGTCTCATTAACTGTAATTTTTTTCTGTAATTGTAGGATGTATGTACAGTTCAGACCAGTCCTTCACGTTGAAAAAATCTTCAGCAACACTGGATTAACAATAAGCCGTTAGGCCTGATCCAACATGTGGTAATAATAAAACATGAAAAAATAACGTATACTAAAGAAAAAATAATACAACTAAGGGGCAAAGCCCACACCTTCTGCCCCTTTGTGTACAGTGAATTCAAATGGTCAGGTTATAGAGAGTAAATTAATATTGTGTGTCACAGTCCAACTTACAGAGGTGGTCAATATAGAGAGGTCGGTCTTCCATTGAGTACATGTGGTACACGTCTGGTCTATGAAAATTAGGTCAACTTAAGGAGGTGGTCAATGTAAGGAGGTGGCCAACTATGGAGGTTCTACTGTATTTTCATTCCCTTTGGTAATGTGCATGTATGCATTTACATGCTTTCCACTAATATCCAGGATCATTCTGAAGATTCAGAAGGACTTTCCAAAAATTGTAGTGACTCACTTCTGGCCCTGGCAACATTGACTCTCCCTTCTTATTGAATCAGCCAGGGGCAAGTACCACAAGCCTCATCAAAGATTGGATCTACTTACACAAGACAGTGAGAGTTTGATACATTCCAGTCTAACACAACTTCAGCTGGCTGATTCAATTCCAATACCTTTTAGGTACTTTTTTTATAATGACATGCATCAGGTACTAAAGGAGATAGGTTCATAGGTAGGTGCTAGGCTATTGGCCCTAGGGCCTATATAAGCCTAGCCAAACGGTACCCTGGCTTTTGCACCCCAAGAAAATTATTTTTCTGTGTCCCTGTCAAGCAGAGCCACAGAAGTGATCCCCGGGGTGAATTTCCTATCTCCCATCCAATCATCAAGATTTTTCTTGAAGAGAGCTAATGAGGAGCTTTGTTTGATATAGATAGGTAGTTTGTTCCAGAGTATGGGAAGTCTCTGGGACAGGAATCTATCCCTCCAGCATGTTCTGTTTATTGTGGTGACAAGGTTTAGGTCCCTAGAGCTTGTAGCTCGGAGGGATTGGGATTTCTTTACGTGGAGCATGTCCAACAGCTCTGGGTTTGACATAGCTTTGTATGTTAGGCAGAGATCGCCTCTGAGTAGGCGATATGCGATAACGTAAAGCTGGAGTTTTTTGAGACGGTCTGCGTAGGGCATCTGTTAGAGGCCGGTAATCCTCTTTGTGAGGTACTTCTGTGGCCTTAGATAATTCTTCTACTAGGAATTTTTGTCTTAACAAGAGGAGAAGATTTTCTAGTCAGTGCCTCACCTATAACCAGGCTCTGTTCAGGATTGTTACCACCAGATCTCAAACATTTGTGTGAGTTACTATCCTATGACTTGTTTACTCCTTTGTCACTGTGTATTTATGTACCATTTCAGCTTGTCTGCTCATCAGTCCTCCTCTTCATTTCAGACTGAGCTCAAGCTGTTCTATAAAGAGTTTTTTCCACTGATACATAAGCTTATCTGTTAATTCAGTTGGTACTTAAATGGGATCTTTACTTTTTGATAGGAATTTTTTTTCTTTCTCTGTTTGAGTTGGCTATTCTGGCTGCTTTGAGTTCATCTTTTTGGTAGACTGCCTGGTTTATTGCTTTGACATTTGCAAGGGTATCCAAATTTCAAGTGTTCATGATGTGTTAACCTTTTTATTTCTCTATGCTTATAGTTATCTGTTAAAAAAAGAAAACACCCCCATAAATGCCCTTACTACCTTCAGAGTGTACCTTGAATTTAGCCATCTATCTCCCTTGTTTCTTTCAGAATTTGAATGGCAAGAATTGATTCTATATACTCTGGTTATGCTTTTGCAACTCGGGTATCTTGTCAGCTGTGGAATACCTTGTATGAAACTGGAAAAGGACAACCTGTGTTACTTCAAACAATTCCATTTGGTTGTTCTTTACTATGTCTTTTCTTGATATTGCCCCATGGTAAAACACTCCCAGGCAAAATTAAGACACATTGTAGTAGAACATTGTTTTCTTTGATGACACATTGGAAAATAGTGGACTCTAGAAACTTTTTAGGAGCAACTACACAGTCCACCTACATACTTTTACAGAGCATTACAAACTGGATTGCTTTTCCAGGTCTAGGTCTTTTTTTTGCTAGGACCATTCTCCAGGGGCACCTGGATCTACATCCTTCCTCCTCCTAGGATGGATAAGCTTCAGTAATCAACCATAGTAGCCAGTGGCTACTATAGCAGTGAGAATGATGAACATAGTTCAGTTGTGTACGTTGCATTTACCATGATAGTAGAAATTTGAATTCCTCGCTGCTGCAGTAGGCAAACATGATCTCCAGCCCTCTTCCTGTATATATAGTTTTTTGTTGGGACATAAACTTTATTTCTGTTATATATTTTTTTCAAGATTAGAATGTTCCTATTCCTTTTTTTTTCTTTTTGGTCCTCCTTGGGATAACCAGCCAGTTCCCTGGTGCTCCATGTCCACACTGGGTTAACAGCTTATCTCATACCCCCGTTGGACTTACTCCAGTCTTACAGGGGCTGGTCGGGAATCCTGGAGGCCTGGCCGTCTTTGCATCCATCCTGGGGGTTCTTTATATGGCCTATCTATTCCCTGCCCTGACTCCCATACTCATTGATTACATCCATGGGCAACTCCCCTCTTAGACCATTTCTCCCTTAATAGCGTGTCATCAATGAATGCTATCCACCTGGGGTGGGCATACCATCCCTTCCTGTCACTCTGTCAGTTGCTTGAGCCACTAATTGAACTTGGGTCCACTGATACAGCATGCGAGAGCTGTACTTATAGACTCTCTAGAGGCAAGGCTGTCACATACAGCCACTACAAATACCAAGCAGGTAGTGAGAAAGACACAACACTATACAATACCTGGCATGCGCGCGCGCACACACACACACACACACACACACACACACACACACACACACACACACACACACACACACAGTCTGAAGGACAAACACATAGACCCACATATACTGAGGCTTTTAGAAATAATCTACCCAAACCAAAACCTCAAAGGCGTCCTAGATGCAGTAATTACAATAAGTACCCACGGCAACCTCAGAAAGATACCTCCAAAGCAACACCCACTATAACACATTCATCCTCAACTGACAGTGCTTCTTTGTCTAACACCATAAGACAGACCACCACACAATCCAACATTTTGGTCATAGGAGACTCCTTTGTAAGGCACAGCAACGTCCCACTCATGCTGCGCAAGGACTGGGTTACAGTCACTTGCCTATCTGGGCCCAGGATCTCCCAGATAATGCTTGCTCTCAGGGAACCGAACCACAAATACTAGTATGACTCAGTCATAGTCTATGTCAGAGTAAATGATTTGAGACATACCTCCCTGGACTATATGAAGAGAGACATGATGGAGCTTTCAGACTGTGTCTCAGGCCAGTATGCGACCAGCATTGGCAGCATTCTGCCTTCTGCAAGAATGATGGCTTAGTTTTTGGCATCATTTGAAAGGGGTACAATATTTGTTGGCATTGGAGGATGTGGTTGACAGATCACAATGTTTTGCAAGGAATAGTCTGCACCTGTCCCCCTTCTAGCAGACATTCCATCACAGACACTGCCAGTTCCAACATGTCATTCATCCAATCCATTGAAGCAGCAACACGGTGGAGATAGTTATGCATGTCAGCCTGTGCCACATCTGCAACCTTAAGCATTTCAGTGGAGAACCTATGGGAACATGCCTGTGCCTCCATGATGGCCCTAAACATATGTTGACTGGCACGGGAAGACACAGCTGGGTCAGGTGGAGGATGGACAGTGAGCCTACTCCTAGCACCCCTAACAACCCTCCTATGTGGCACTTCACCCACACTTTGGCTATGGCCAGAGTCAGCAGGCATTGAAGCCGCAGTAACCACACTTCCCTGATCGAGTGTCTCACCCTCCACCTGTCCAGTATCTGAGGGGTCACTGGAATGGGTTGCCTTAGGCCTACTAGTTGTGTCCGATGGAATTACAGGGGGTGGCTGAATGTCAACCTCAGTGTCAGATTCAAGCTCTGCACCCCCCAACTGTGCCACTGTCTGTCCACCACCATCATCAGAATCGGGACATACTCTGACATCAGGTGGTAAGAGTCTTACACTTCCACTGTCAGGATCAACTGTGGTAAAAGCAACATACACAGGAAATAAATAAATATCTGCACTACTATAGTCAAATGTATGCTAACAAAAATAAAAGTGGTGCCACTACTAAAAGCAGTACAGCAATATACACAAAGGTCCTGACACCCACATCACACATATAGATAAAAATAGATTTCTTAGAACTACTCATCACTACTGACAAAAAATATTTGGTTTACCGTGTGCAGATGATGCTATGCTTCCATGGATGATGGTCCGGGAAGAAGTTAAGCAAAAGGTAAGGGCAACATTATCACAATTAACAGTAATACAGGGGGTTAAAATTTTATGCCCTTTATATGTCTATTAATGATACTTTTAACAACAACTTGGATGACAAGTACAATCTAGGTCCATGAAATCAGAATGTGTTGCTAACTTTGTTAATCTACAACTCCCCCCCCCCAAACAAATTCATTGTTAAACAGAACTTACGTGTTGCTGTCAATATTTTACTTTACAAGAGTATTTAACAATTGAGATACATGAGCCTGCCTGGAAGCTCCTCCTGGGACATACTTGTTCTCCCTGAAACAATAGTACCAATGTCAGTAACATGCTGTTCTGCACTTTCCAGAGAGCAGTATGAATCCCTGACAATGGACAGGAACTTTTAATTTGCTGTTAGTGCTGGCTCTGTAGCAGGCTACCCTCCAGTACCCATCTGATCATGGGCCACTGCAGCTGTTCTCCTCTGTGCAGATGAAATCATGTCAGTGGCCCTATGATGCACCTAATCATATGTCATTCTGTGGCTGCCTACCATATTCACATCAGCAGCTATCTTTTGCCAAATTTGCATTCTGTTTAACATATCTTCACGTCCCCTCTCAAGCAGAAAGGCTCCATGTTGCCTAAAAGCTTCCACAGTTACATGATTCTCAGGGTTAGTGAAGGGAGGATTATGAGGGATTGACATGCCTGGATGTGACCTAAAACACAGCAGAAGGATAATGCACATAAGTATCACATAACTAAAAGTCCTATTTCCAGATAGCACATAAAAAGGTAACATTTCACTTTTACCCACTTGAGAAACATAAAACAGTCAAGATATTGAAATATAAAAAAATGCATTGTGTGGTTGTAACATATTACAATCACACACAAAGCAAGGTTACATCCAAAACAAGGAGAGTAACAATACCAAAACATCTTGTTTGTGCCAAAGCAGAAATGCAATTTTGCTCTCCCACCTCCAAAGAACAGGCAGATGACACATTTTTCTAACAAACCAGTGAAATGCTAAATGCGCTATCAAATGAACTATCCCTGAAACATGTGTACATATTTAACAGAGAACATTCCATTTAAGCTATTGCCAGTCATGTCTACCTGTGGCCAGCACTCCCTAGAGGTGTATATGGTTTATCCTAGAAGGCTACCATCCCTGTTTCATTAACATTGTAGGGCATTTACATTTTGCAGAAATAATAGAAGAGTGTACACAGAAACACAGTTCTAACATTAGCACTTGTGATGACAGTTAATAAGGCTGTGCATCTGGGAAAAGGAAATACCCTGACAAACATGCCCATGCCATCAGTACACTTCCAAGAAATACATACATATAAAAAGTAGCATTGTTAATGCGTATAAGTCTTAACAGATTTTCTTAATGACATTTCAGCATATGCTGAAAATGCAAGCATACCTTAACTAGGTTGGTAGTCTGCTGTACAAATATATCCCAAAGTAATATCCTCTTGTGTGTTATCTACATAAACAAGTATCCTCACCTTCAGGTTCCCTAGCTACATGACTCCATTTTTATGGTGTAGATTCAGGGCTATGAGCACAGTTAAGATGCAAATGAGGCGTGAACTCATTAGGATTCCTGAATTACAATTACTTGGCTCCATGTATCAGATATAAACATAGTGCAGACACTCCCTCAGTGTTTGTTGCTAATGGATTGCAACTGTGAATGATTACTGGTAGGGAGCAGGAAAGCACAACAGAAATGCAGACTGTCTTGCCACCAGTGGATGTATCAGCCAGGTTAGACTTACAAAGTGTAGAAGTAATTGTATCAAGGTTTTTAATGTAAGTAAGGAGCACACATTTCACAGTTTCTGTTCAGTAGCATTCACCCTCCCCATCATTTGACTCTTGTATATTATTTCCATTTAATATTGCCATACATTTTCAGGACAGTGATACTGAATGCCTTACAGACTGCATGTCTGATATTACTGCTCAGATAAGACAAGAATGAGCAACAAACACAGAGAGATAAGACAGAGCAACATTTTTGAAAGCAATGGTCATAAATGGTTATGTGATCACTCAGTGCACTACATATGAAAGTAATACACACACAAACTGTCATATGTTATGTTAGTACTGTGGATGATGTTGCAGTTGGTTGCATGCAGTATGATTTCAGGTCTCTGCTGCAAAGCTATTTGTGTGACAAAGAAGAATAAGACACCCTTACTGTGTTCTGAAGGTTCATTGGAGTGAGAGTTCAAATCCAGACGTGTTTAAAATATTTCTTGTGTACAAAGAAAAAATTTGCAGTGTTTATTTCATAGATTGCTTTTCTTCACTTCAACTAATTTTCCATTTTTTATGTAAGTGTTTGCATGGTGAGCAGCTTAGTGCAAACAAGGGAAACAGAGAAACACAAATGAATGCCAGGTTTAGCTGTGCTTATCTCATTTGCGCACCATCTAGCAGTGCATAATCCTGGACTACTAACCCGTACAGGAAGCATACAGAACACCTGCAGACAGGACATAGACAGTGTAAAAGTCAAAAAGGATACATTGTTACAATTTTTGCTTTCTATTGTGCAACTCCTCTAAGCAACATTGTGAGATGGTTAGCAAGGTTCCCCAACACCTGCAGCCATCTAACACCTGCAAATAGAATGTAATCAGTCAATAATGTAAAACAGATACATTCTATTAATTCTATTGGGCACTACGCAAACATGGTAAGCCCGCTGGGATCTGTATTATATATTCAAACTTTCAAAATTTCGAATACCATATGTTCAATAACATATGGTCGAAATTTGAAAGTTCAAATATATAATAAAAAAAAAAAAAGAAAAACATACCTTAACGGTGCAAGCAGAGGGGCAAGCCCCCCTGCACCCCCCACACCTCCCTACTTAAATATACCAACTCCGAGACTGCACTTCGGTGCAGAAAAGGGAAATTCTCCCATTCTGCACTGTACGGCACTGTTAAAGTCAACCTTCGAACACTTGAAATGTCTATCATATGGTGTCGACCATATAACGTTCGACATTTCAAGCGTTTGTTTATTTGACATAGACCCAGCCTGCTGTACCACAGTGAACACACAAAACTTGGAAGGAATAGGGAATTATGCAACTGTCATTTAACTAGTCCTTTGGTAGCAGGTATACATGTAGGGCTGTAATACAGATGGTCCTGGGTTCAAATACAGGAAGTGCAACATATTTTTACAGTTCTGACAGTCCAGTTTATAGCAATGAACAGAGAAATCTGCAAGTGCTATTTTAACATTCTTGTGGCAACAGGTGTGAGTGTAGGACTGCCATACACATGGTCCTGGGTCTAATAGAGGACATTCCAAACATTTTTACTGTTCTTCTATTTCACGTTATATTCAATGCCTCTTATAACACTTTAGATAGTGGAGCTTATATGAATTATCTGCATAAGGGATAAGACACCCTTATTGTGTTTTCAGACAACTGATGGTATACTGTGTACTATATTTCTGTAAGTATAATTCTGATATATGGACTTGGATGGCCATCACACTTAAATAAGATACACACACAAATGAATCTATGTGCAAGAACTTTGTCAGGTCACGCACATACATGGTTAACACCACGAACAATCAGCTATAATTATGAATGATTCATGACTATGTCTGAGCAGCACTTCTTCTGTGGCAAATAGATAGAAAATCACCACTGTGGAAGAAAATGTTTTGTCCCTTATGCATAGGTTTGACCCACACTTTAAAAATCAATTTTTCACAGTATAAAGCTAAAACAAAAATGTGTTAGGTCATGGAATTTATGCTGCCATTGCATGTCTGCAAATTTATCTCACCTAACAGTTACAGACACCCTAAAACTAATATCAAGTGTTAGATTAATCTTCCAGTTTCACAAATTGCTTTCCTCCCTGCTAGGCACTGCTGCTGTCCACTTAAAATTGTACAAACGTGGTTGGCATTGTTTCTCATGTTTGTGCACTACCGATAAAAGTGATAACAGGAATTGGCAGGGACTTTAGGTATTAGACATGTCTGGCATTAGAGGGGAAGGTGCCCAGTTTAGAGCTCAGAGGTGGGGTGTCCAGGATTCCAGGATATTTATTGGACTCATAGTAAAGTGCCACAGCCAAAGGCTTCTGCAGAGGAACTGTTCTGGCTCTCAGTACAAGCCTGAGCTTTGGAGTAGTTTGGCTAAGACTGTATCCAGTGAGGCTGGTACACACTGGAGAACAGTGTAGGCACCACTTCAATGACCTACAAAGGCAGAAGAAGGATACGCTTAACCAGTGGTCGACTGAGTTTCAAACTGGTGACATCCCACAGTTGTGTAAATTTGCTAATAAAGAGAATTTTTAATTCATAGAAAACTAATTATAGGCAAGACTGGTATGCATAATACTCCTCTGTGCTTTTCTTTTTTTTCAGAGTTAATGCCGAAATTGAGTTGATTTGGCAGGCTCATGCTGAACATATGGAGAGACTGAGGGAAGCAAGTGGTATGTGTGCAGCACAACAGAACTATTATTGTAGCTTTAAAAGTTAGTGATGGTCTTTTTATATTCTGTACAGTAGTAGCAAAGTGAGCTTTTGCATATCCTAACTGTAAAAAGCAAGTATTCATGCATAAGTCTGTAGCACAAACCAACTTTAGGAGTCAGGTATAAGACTGTAGTAGAAGGCTCTGGGTTCAAATACTACGAATAGCAACTATACAGTACTGCATTTCCTTCATAATATTACATAAATTAGACTCTATACAAGTGGCATAAATGCTCTTCTGTTAACTGTAACCAGTATAGTTGGACCAAGCATATGTACAATGTATGCACATTGCAAAGATTACTTTGAACAATCTGTAATTGTAGTTTGTAGTTGATAGGACATATACTTAAATATAATACTTCAGGTAAAATAGTTGTATAATTATGATAGTGCATTGTATATCACATATGGTACTAATTTTATCTTTTTTTACTCTCACCCCAACCACAAATCACTAAATGCTTCACAGCACAGCAGGTAGGCCAGCCCCAGTGGGTCAACCTGACCCTGCTCCACTGGCTACAGCACAGATGCCCAGCACATCTGTGACCCAACCTGGCAACACGGCCTCTGCTGCATGCGCTACTTGCACATTCAGGTAGCACTACCTGGCTACTGGTGCTGTGGTACCCTCAGGGAGTAATGGCAGAGATGGCAATTTCAGTACCCACCAGGAGATGCTGGGTTCGTGCGTAGAGTTGTGCACCACACCGTTGGTATACACCTACACTGGATGGAAAGGCTGCTCTCCCTCATGGTCTGTAGCAGGAGAAGCCATCAAGCACTCCAGTAACCAGTGGAGTAAGGGGACAGTGATGACAGTCCTGTGGGAAAGAAATAGATTCTCACTGTCTCCATGTTTGATGGGCATACACTTGCATTGTCCCCTCCCTCACCCCAATCATTCCCAACCTATTGTTTCCTTCACTGAATCTGTATCTTGCTTTGTTTGTCTTGTTTATTTGCATTTGCTTCCTCACTTACCCACCTTACCTGACCCAGAAATACCAATGTCCATTACCCAGCACTCCTCTCTTACTGAATTAAAAAAAATGGGCACCTGTCCCACAAAAACAATATCGTCCCATGCATAGCTCTCCATTCTGCACACGTATCTTTCTTGATTTGGTCCAGTTGGCTATACAACATGATTGTGTTGTGGTCACCCCTCTTTGTGGAGGTGACAATCCATATTCAGCTAATATTTTGCTATATTTTCAGTTACACTGTTAATTAAAGAACTGGATAGCTGTAGTTCTTTCCTACCTCCCTCCTGCACATTCCTATATTTATTTCCCTTTGTTCTTCCCCTGCTTGCTTCACATTTCACCACTTTCCTAGATCCCTATTTTAACACCTATCATCTGGTCAAAAAATAGAATCACACACAACACACATAAGTACCAAGAAAACCAATGGAGCCCTTCACTTTTTGGCCTCTATGTTTGCGCAGAGTTTGTCATATCTTACCAATGCCAAATAAAAGTGCAAGGCTTTTCTGTGGTGTGGTTACCTCTGAGCAATGCTGCTTAAAAATGCTGTGCTACATCAAAATCCAGTAACACAAAGTGAAGACAGAGTAATGTAAAATTTCATTGTATTATCAATAATTATCTAAATTATTGCATATACCTGGATTCGAACCCTATATCATCTGGCCTGAAAAAAGAATGTTTCAATACATTTGCACCTGCTGTGGCACAGTCAGCTAAGCAGCAGATGTGTTCAAACACTCAGTACTAACTCTTGTAATTTTAGCAATGAGTCTCATGTTTGTGCACTGCCGAACTATGTGCAAACAGGGAAGGCAGTAGAAATGTTTATCCCACATGTGTAAACACCTTGCTAGTCATCCTTGTGTTTATACAAAGTAAATAATAGCATGTATTAGTTTTGTTTACTGCCAGTTTAGTCTTCATACTATGAAACTACATGTGGAAACATAAAAAATGAAGACCCTATTTACGAATATGTCACATATGTACAATGCAGCCATGTGTTACCTCCCCACATGCAATGTAACCCTGGTCTCTCAGTACCTGTTGACAAACATATCAACTACACTACATAAATTGATATCAAATGTGTGATATACCATGCACATCCTTAGAATGACAATACACATTCAGATTATCAAGTATTTGCAGTAGTGCAGACACCTATTTGCATATAGTTTCTAAAGCTGTCTCTTAAACTATACCTGCACATTGGAACACAACCACTACACACTACTCATTACACTCTCATCAGTCTGGTAACATGCAGAACTTACACCAGCATATGGAACACTGCTATTAACATTTTCTCCTCATCATGCATTGCAGATGTTATCACCTATAAACTGTTGTCTGACACTCTACAAGTCAGACTTCAGCTGTGGGGCATGACTTAAATACGGAGTTCTCCAGTTGGTGTACTTAGGTAGGGGCTGTTTTCTCACTGTAATCAACTGGGAGGTGTGTATGTGTGTGTGTGTGTATGTGTGTGTGTGTATGTGTGTGTATGTGTGTGTGTGTGTGTGTGTGTGTGTGTGTGTGTGTGTGTGTGTGTGTGTGTATGTGTGCATGTTTGTGCACTTGCTTCATGTTAGAGACAACATTTTACACCAGCATGTGAGACACTGCTATTACCATTTTTTCCCTCACCAGACACTGCTGATGTCATCACCTTTAAACTGTTGTCTGATACTCTGCAAGTCAGACTTGAGCTGTGGTGCTTGCCTTAAATACATAGTTATTTAGTTGATGTACTTAGGTAGGGGTTCTGTTCTCACTACAGTCAACTGGGAGGTATGAGTGTTTTTGCACTTGCTTGACATTAGAGAGAACATTTTACACCGGCATGTAGGACACTGCTATCACCATTTTCTCCTCACTAGACACTGATGATGTCATCATCCATAAAATGTCTGACACTCTCCATGTCAGACTTGATCTGTGGTGCTTGCCTTAAATATAAAGTTCTCTAGTTGGTGTACTTAGATGGGTAGAGGCTGTTTTCTCACTGTAGTCAACTGGGAGGTGTGTGTGTGTGTGTGTGTGTGCGCGCGCGCACTTGCTTGAAATTAGGGAGAGCATTTTACAGCAGCATATGGAGCACTGCTGTCACCATTTTCTTCTCACCAGACACTGCTGATGTCATCACCTATAAACTGTTGTCTGACATTCTCCAAGTCAGACTAGAGCTGTGGGGGTTGCCTTAAATACAGAGTTCTCCAGTCAGTGTACTTAGATAGGTAGGGGCTGTTTTCTCACTGTAGTCAACTGGGAAGTGTGTGTGTGTGTGTGTGTGTGTGTGTGTGTGTGTGTGTGTGTGTGTGTCTGCACTTACTTGATATTAGAGACAAAATTTTACACCAGCATGTGAGACACTGTTATTACCATTTTGCTCACCAGACACTGCTGCTGTCATCACCTATAAACTGTTATTTGACAATTTCCAAGTCAGACTTGAGCTGTGGCATTTATCTTAAATACAGAGTTCTCTAGCTGGTGTACTTAGATAGGTAGGGGTTCTGTTCCTATTACAGTCAACTGGGTTTTGTGTGTGTGTGTGTGTGTGTGTGTGTGTGTGTGTGTGTGTGTGTGTGTGTGTGTTTCTGAACTTGCTTGACATCAGAGTGAGCATTTTACAACAATATGTATAGCTGATTTGCGGATATGTAGTATTCCCATCAGGCCAGTGTCAGAGACTGGGCTGTAGGCCTGGCAGTAGTCACCTCATCCTATATGATACAGATTACAGCGACAGGGCTTTTTGCTTATCCATAGATGTCATGGCATGGTTTGTAGGCCCTGTATTTTCTTAGTAAGAAACCTCACTGGTCTCTCCAGCTGCTGCAGGTGTCTGGTGAGGTACTACATGCAAAAGAGAGCATTATATTCTATTAGTGTTCTGATGAGGTTTGAGTACAGTGCTGTTATATCATCCTCAGGCCTGGATATGATGGACTGACTTATGAAGTGCATGATGTAGCCTTTCCACACCACTGTGGACACTTGGTGGAAGTTCAGATTGCTGTCTACTTGTGTTCTGCGGTCTTGCACCACTGGGTTTCAACATCGGGAGAGTGTTGTCAGTGTTGTAATTAGTGGGGAATTCCACTTTGCAGAAGGCCAAAATAATGACACATTTTATATTTATGTGTAGAGCATGTGGGTTGGGCACCAAACATTTGACTATGTTAGCCCCTCCTATAGTATGGCATCAGTGATTGTACCCAGTATGCAAGAATCAGCAAACTGATTCCAAAGGCCTGTATACTTTAGCCTGGACTGTTGAGAAACAGATTCCAAACAGTAAATGGCTAAGTACAGATCCCTGGGGTACACCAGTGGTGACAGCTCTACTGGTAGGCGTTGATTCACCAACTTTCACTGTATGTGTTCTGTTGATGAGCCAATTGGTTAACCATCTAGTGATGTAAGGGTTAATGCCCAGCTGGGAGAGTTTCTCAATGATACCTGAGTGGGGGGGGGGGGGTTGTGTGCAGTCCTAGGCCAGATCAAGATAGGCAGTATGCACAGTCTTACCTTCATCCAGACCTGTCTCACAGAATCAATGTGTTGTGACAATATTTCAGATCACCTGCAGAGTGACTCAGAACACACAGTTGGATACACACTTCAACACACCCTCCACATGGACTATATTTCCATAGAAAGGTGTACATCAACATGCATCCATCTGAGTTTGTGTGTGTGTGTGTGTGGGGGGGGAGGTCAGCACATGATGCATGCATGTATCGACACATTCTGAGTATCCCCATCTATGAGGTAGACATGCATGTCAACATGGACCTTTTCTGAATGGACACTAGTAATATCCTGGCTGTGTGCAACAGACATGTGTGAGTTGTTAATGCTACATCCATGGCTGGTACATTTGTTAGATGTCCTCAAAGAGGTCATCAAGGGCATGCATGATGATAACACTCATCCTGTGGAACTTGACCAGGCCAAGGCATTTGACACAAATTCACACTGAGGTATTCACTCAACACTGTCAGATATGACCATAGACACCTATATCACTAAGTAGATAGACCAGTGGCTCACATACGTGGCATCTAAATATGATGAAATCTGTGAAGTGATCTATATATCAGTCCAGTGATCAGGTCCATATATCAGGGCTGTCTGCTAGGCCCTTTTCTGTCCATCACTTAAGTCACAGATGTCAGAAATGACATACACATGCTGAGTCCAAATAGCTGTCTGAAGGACTACAGATTTTGGGCAATCATTGACTCCAACTGTGCTAATCGTATAATATAGACAGTATCAACACACACCAAAGATGGCTGCCACAGCTATGACAACACCTGCAGTGACACAAAAAGATGGGGGGATTTCGTAAGTCAGAAAAACAAACATACAACCCAAGTATAATGTAGACATCACACCCTATAACCAGACTGGTATGTGACCTGTGTCCTTGGGTAGATGGTATGTGGAACGTCCACCAGCATGTGGCCACAGTGGTGACTACTCCCTTGTATGGAACACAACTACTGAGTATGTGAAGGACATCCACATCAAAATCCATAATCCCTCCATAGTTCACAGCCTTCATCGCACCAATAACTGAGTACAATGCACCCTTCTTCATGTACCTCCCTACACATCTTCCAGTGATGTGTAACTGAAATGTACCATCTTTGTCACAGTGAGCTGTTACACATCTTATTGGCCATACCTAGGTATTCTTTTTGTTGCATGAACATTACTGTCTGATGGTGCAGAACACCATCAAGGTGTTAATACCAGATTCATGTATAATACCTGTTCTGGTGAAGCACATAGTACATACATAGCTGTTTGACAACATTGATGGCAGAGGTTACAGTCATGACAGTCTGGATTGTGCCATATGTATCTGCCATGCACACCAATCAACTAGCCTGTAGCGATCCTGATGTCACATACAGGTATAGCAGTGTCTCTCCTAACACCTCCAGCAGATGTTACAGTATCAAGATGGTGTGCTTGATTAACCTCATAGATTGCTGACATGTCATAATAGTTGTTCAAGTGTGTTTATTCAGAACCATCTGGGATCACTCATAATCACATATGTTGTGTCACACACGTGGGAACTTGGCTGGTGACTGTGTTTTATTTTTATGCTTTATTGTGTTTTATTAAACTTTTCCATCCATACAGCATTATTCCTTCTTTTTTGCACATTTTATTATTGGGAACTTCGCTGGTGACTGCGTTTTATTTTTATGCTTTATTGTGTTTTATTAAACTTTTCCATCCATACAGCATTATTCCTTCTTTTTTGCACATTTTATTATTGGGAACTTGGCTGGTAACTGTGCTTTATTTTTATGTTTTATTGGGTTTTATTAAACTTTTCCATCCATACAGCGTTATTCCTTCTTTTTTGCACGTCATAATATTTGTCCAAGTGTGTTTGTGCAGAACCATCTGTGATCATTCAGAATCACATATGTTGTGTCACAGACGATGACTGGTGGTATTATTCAGATATTGTCCATGATTGTGCATGCTTCTTTAACTGTTGTCCATGAGCCTGTAACTGTGTCCCAGTTATTGAAGACCTCTGCTGACATTACACTCATATTTAGGCAAATCAATTTGCACAGCTTCACAATAGGCTACACCCTACCCAATTGTATATAACATCCCTGGCAGATGTCCTCTGCATTGTTCATGTTAGAATGCTTAACTTACAAAGACATCTTCTCTGTTGTTCTGTCACCTTGTGTGAAAGTCACATAATATACATTTTCACTGTGCAGTCCATGCTGTACCATACCGATATGTGATTAGTGTTCCTACTATATCTGTGTCCCATTGACATGCTCTCATCTGCTGTACATTAGGGTGTTTCATCTGTCCTCTTTCCCAGTGTTCATTCCTACAATTTATTTATTTATTTTTATTTATTTATTTATTTATTCATTTAACATTTGTTTACCAGGAACATCCGACTGGACACTGGTCCATTTTCAGCAGAGGCCGGGGGAGAAAAGCTCCGGCAATAAAAGACAAATATTATATAAAAGAAAATTAACAGATTACAAGCCATTATAGTATTTACAAGTTACAAGCCAAAAATAACCAGAAGAGATAACACATTAGCAACTTTAGAAAGTGAATGCATCAAACGGTTTAAAGTATTATACAGATTAAAGACTAGTAACACTTTTATGGAACAACTTAGAATAAATTGAGGGACTGGAGTATATATACATAAGGAGGGAAGGCAAGATACGCTGGAAATATGGATAGAAAGTGCAGTATATAGAGTTAACCATGCGGGTAGCAAGAACAAAGCCAGGTGTTTTCTAAGTGAGTAGATAGGAGTTTTTTTTTTTTTTTAATTGTGCTATAGAGCTGTTAGAGGAGATGGAGGTGGGTAGTTTATTCCATATTTTAGGAATGATGTTTGAGAATAAAGATTCACCAGCCGAATTATTAGCCTTGGTGGATTGTACTAGGAGTTTGTCACTGAAATGGAGTGTTTTAGAGGTGGTGTAAGGTAGCATAAGATCTTTTTAGA
The DNA here is from genome assembly GCF_019279795.1 of Protopterus annectens. Lineage (NCBI taxonomy): Eukaryota > Metazoa > Chordata > Ceratodontiformes > Protopteridae > Protopterus > Protopterus annectens. Next base: position 1,791,982,652 of record NC_056739.1, read on the forward strand.
GCAGGAGTTTTATCTGGTTCATGGAGTATTTTATGGGCAAAGGTTAGTTTCTATTGGAACAGCTGAGGGAGTTCTAGCCAGTTTAGTTGTTTAAGGGCAGTGCAATGGTATGACTTATATGGGGAGTTTGTAGCGAATCTATTTTATTGTAACATGTTTCTAGTTTAGTAAAGTCTGTTTTACATAGATTGGTTAGTATTGGGGAGGCATAGAGTAGAGGTGACAGGAAGTGTGTCTGGGCAATGGTGGCTTTTGTGGATCTAGTTAAAAATTTCTTGTTTCTGTAAAGTAGGCCTATTTTTTATGAACTTTTTTGATAGTTTGAGCTATGTGGATATAAAATTTTAGATTATTGTCAATTTTGACTCCTAGCAGTTTAGTATGTGTCGCTGGGGTGATAATAGTTTTGGTTTTGCACTCTTGGGTAAAATTTGGGAGTGTAGAAGGAGTTCTTGAGGGGTAAAAGAGGAGAAGCTTTTTTTTAGGGTTTAGAATGAGTTGTGCATTGATAAGCAAGGATTCTACTGATAGAAATGAATCTTGAGTTATGGTGTGGAGGTCCTGTAAGGTGGGGGAAGAGCATATGAGGGTAAGAGTCATCTGCATATTATATCACAAATGCATGATGAATGGAGGTGTTGATTGGTAAAGAGTGAGAAAAGTAGTGGACCTAAGAGTGAGCCTTGTGGAACTCCTGTGGAGACTGGGAGGAGAGAGGGCAGGTGTGTTGCCACAGTACAGCTTGTTGTTGGCTTGATAGGTAATTTTGGAACCAGGTAACAGTGGAACCACTAAGGTTTAGGGAGAAGAGGACTTCGATCAGTTTGTTGTGGTTTAACATATCAAAGGCTTTGGACAAGTCTAGAAATATGGCAGATATGAATTGCCCTAAATTTCTGTGGTGGTTGACTGTATTGATAAAGGACATGAGGGCAGTAGTGGTACTGTAATGGGGGTGAAATCCATGTTGTATGATTGATAGTAGATTGTGGATGTTGAGGTAGTCCATGAGTTGAGTATGGACCACTCTCTCTAGGATTTTAGATAGGGGTGATAGGATAGCAATTGGGCAGTAGTTACTAAGTTCGGTTGAGTTGCCACCTTTGTGAAGCGGTATTATATGGGTATGTTCTGGATAGTAGGTACTATACACTCTGACATTGAATCTGTTTATGAGTATTGCGACTGGGTAAGCTATTCCTTCTACAACTATTTTCAGAAATTCAGCTGGTAGATTGTGGCTAAGGTAGTTTGTTTTAGTTTATGCAGTATTTTTTATGGTATTACCTATTACTGGTTGTAGTGTAAATAGACTGGGGTTATTTTGAGTGGGTTTGCTGAGCTGGGTTTTTTTGAGGTATGGTTATTGGAGATGTTATTTGTATTGGCTAGGGCTAGGATGGTTTCTATGAAGTAATTATTAAATTGGGTTGCTATGTTTTCAGAGTTTGGAGTGGGTGTGGAAGTTTTGCCTGGAGATAGTATATTAACTGCAGCCCAGAATTTTTGTGGGCTGTTATGGTGTTTTTCCCAAATATTGTGGTAATAAATGATTTTATCCTGTTTGAGTTTTTTAACTTTGTTATGAAGTTCTAGAAATGTTAGTTTTGTAGATTGTGTTTTGTGTGTGTGGTATTGCTCCCAGGCTTTGCCCCTAGTTTTGAGAAGGGATCACCATTCCTTACTTAACCAAGGTTCATAGTTGGCTTTAACTCTAATGGTTCTGTGGGGAGCATGGTTATTTTGAATATCTAGAAAAGTAGTATTAGAGGAGATGACTACTTCATCTAGACGCAGCTGTTTGAGAGATTCCCAGTTACAACTTTTTAGGGCTGAGATGAAATTTTGTGGGTTAAAGAATTTTTTGTTTCTGATTGTACTGTATGAGGCATGGTTAGTTTTCAAGGTGCTGGAGCACATAAGAAAGGTTGGCAAGTGGTCACTCAGACCATCAGGAAAACAGCCTGCCTGAGATGATAGTGAGAGATTGTTAACCAAAATTCAGTCAAGGGTAGACTGGCAGTTGGTAGTTTTGTCAGTTTTGTCAGTTCTTTTAGGGGATGTGATCAGTTGGGTAAATCCATGTAGGTTAATGTGTGAAGTTGGATTCAGAGAGGAACAGTCCAGCCAGTCAATATTGAAATCACACAGCAGGACTGTTTCTTGTGGGAGTGAATTAGAGGCCTAGTGAAGTATGTTTTCTAGTATGTGGATATTGTTTAATGGTGGAATATAACTGCCAATGATGTTAATGTACTTTTCTGGGTTAATTTTTAGCTTAGTGCAGATTGGTTCTGTGTTTCCGAAGTCGGGGCTGTTGTTTTCCAGACAGTCTAGTGTTAGGTGTTCTTTAAACAAAATTGCACCCCCCCCCCATTTTTGTTTGACCTATCCTTGCATACTATATTGTATCCTGGGGCAACAATTTTATTATTGCTGATATTGGGTTTTAACCACGTTTTGGTTAATAAAACAATGTCAGGAGTGTAGAGGGAGAATAAAGCATGGAGGTCATGTACCTTATTCACAATACTTCTGATATTCATATTGAGGAAGAGTAGGGAAGATTTATCTTTTTTGTGTAGTAGTTTGTAGTTTACAGGGTTTGGGCTGGTTATTATTTCAGGTGTGAGGGTGGGACCAGGATTGGGGTGTATATCTCCGGAGCGGATTAACTCCTTTATAAGGTGTAAAAGGAGTTTTGTAAACTTGTATAAATGTAATTGAAATGGGGTGGGTGGGAATGGGAGTAGGGTAGGGAAGCAGAGTGGAGCTGAGTGCAGCGAGGGCAGAACGAAGCAGGCCGAAACCCAGTCTGTAGTATGGCCAGATTCAGAAGAGTAAAAACTTATCATTTACAAGGTTTCATGTAACTGTAAGTAAGATCGCCAAACGTTAACAGAGAAGCTATAATCTTTGTGTAAAACCCAATGTTGGGGGAAGAATAATGATTACTACTTTATTTTTCTTTATTTGGGTCTAGAGGAGTAGTATACAGGGAGGGATTGTGCTGAATTTAGGGAGTCCGCTCGTGTGCCTGCCACTTAATGTAATTGAAATAGTTTAAGTTTAGCTACACTTTTGCAGCAAATGAATGAGAACATACTCAGTAGAGTAGACTCCTTTTTGATTTTTCTTTAGTTTGACTTGTTTCACAGGGTCGGGCAGGGTGCAACACTGTCGTCCTGTATGGCAGAGGAGTAGCTACCCACAGGAGGATTGTCTTTAGCTAGAAGAAAAAGAAATACAGGAGGTGAGTGGGGGAGAAATACCAGTGAGAATAAGGGGATATCAGAAGGCTAAGGTGGAATCAGCAGACCCTATAAAAACACTATGCATTCAGTTACACAATGTACAGCTATGCGACTATGTGCTAAAACATTGAAGCAGCTATGAAAAAATAAGAGAGTAGCTGGATACCCAAAAAACAGTTTAGCTAAGCATTGAATATTTAAAACATTTTACTCTGTTAGGTAAAGAATAAAAATGACATTATATGTGGCCATGTAACCTCAGAAACTAATTAAGTAGCTAGCCTAAGATCTATGCAATAGCGGTCAGCAGTAAGACAATATATAATGCAACAAGGGAGCAAGACAGTGGACAAAATACCCTTAACAAACTATTATTATAAAAACAGCTATTAGACCAATTGCAATAAGGTTTCAGGTACGTATGACTGGGAGAACAGCAGGTAGCAAGAACTGATGAGGCAACAGTGGTCCATATGGTTACATTCGGTAGATTGCATTTACCGATAGGTAATACTATGGTGAAGGATAAACCCAAAACTAGTAGAGTAAACACTGGTAACGGTTAAAAACTATGTAAGAATTGCAAAACAAGTAAAAAACACGTAACATCCAGCTCATGCAGTACTTTCACTACAGTTCATCTGTGTGTCCCTGTTCGGTACCCACACTTCCCTTGACTGTTTATTTTAACTGGCAGTCCATCTACCCTTGCAGATCATTTACATAAATTTTGTACAGAATGCCTGGAATGGGATTTCACAATACTCTGCACTGTATACGTTGTCCCGTACTGTGTTTGGACCATATATATTAGTGTACGTTAAACCCTGGTAATATCATTATGGCATTCTGCACAATCCTGCTAACCCACTTTGCTTTATTGTAAACATGTTCGCTATCTGTGTTAATTTGTATGGTGCTGCCAGCCACAAAATCGCGCTTGTTTATGTTTAAATGCAGTGCGTGGCATGAATGACTGAATCTCATTTCACCGAAAATAGTAGTGGCAGTGTATATGCCCCTTTCCTCACTGTAGTGCGATCCTGGAGTTAGTATATATAGTTGGGGGGGGGCACTAGCTTGGTTTTATACTGTCCAGTTTCCCCAACTATATATACTAACTCCAGGATCTCAGTACAGTGGGGAAAATGGCATATACACTGCTACTACTATTTTCGGTGAAATGAGATTTGGTCAAATGAGTTTTTGGCGATTTGAGCTGTCGGTGATTTGGTCTTGGTGAAATGAAATTCGGTAAAATGAGTTTTTGGCGAAATGAAGTCGATCCATATATATATATATATATATATATATATATATATATATATATATATATATATATATACTGTATATACACATCTACCTGGGGTGGGCATAGAATTCACAGCCTTCTGATCTTCCAACACCCAGGGTGAGAGTGCTACCTGTTGAGGTCCGAAAATGAAGTAGGAATATATAAAGGAATTGGAAGTGCTATATAGGATGGGGAGTAATATAGGGTGGAGCTGATATGACGCAGATGAACATTTAGAACAACAGGAAATGGGGAGAGGAAGTTGGGATAATATTCTGTCTGTGTTTTGTGTCAACGTTTAGAGGAAAGGTGTATGTGTGGAGTTTGATATGATGGATTTTTTCTTTTAAAAGTTCTAGTCAGAATATTAGATAAATCAGTTTTGGTTGTATACTATTGTGAAAGGTGAAGATTATGGAGAAAGGAAAGTGTTACTGTATGCATTGAATTTCTTATATGCTTTCATAACAAAATAGATTCTTGAATGTTCTTCAGTTTGTATTTGTTGATTTTTTTTCCTGCTTAATATTAGTAAAATGAAACCCACAGAATAAAATAATGTATACAGATTTGTCCTGACTAGAACGTTCTATCATGAAATATGGAATTCATGTCTAATATGGAAAGTCATAAAAAAGTAGTCAAGAGATCTTAGCAAAATTAATGGTGTACTGTTCATTTTTAATTGTTCAATGATTGGTTTATGATTGTTACAGTAATGTTGCTTTTAAAGAAAGTGTAAAATGTCAATTATTCTGTAGTTCAAGGAGACATTACTTTGATTTCCTAATCTCCCACATACATGTTTCTATTTGCAGTAAAGGAGATTGTTATCCTCTGCTGAACTGTATGAAGGTTATCTGGTACCTTAATACTGCACATGTGAAAATTCTTGTTAAGATGTTAAAGATATTAGTAAGAGAAAGTTAAAAAAATATTGGTTTAAAAAGCAGAGAAAAAGCAATCTGCCTAATCATTAGAGGCAGTTTGGATACCAAAACAAGTAATAATAATGCTTGCATAACAGTAAACACCTGCCAAACAATAGCTCCTTCAATATAAAGAAAAGTAGATGAGCAGGCCATGAAAATGATAGTTACTACAATTTTTAAGTCTCCATTATACTGAAGAAAGATGTCCAGAAGCACTCTTCACAAAATAGTCTTTATTGTAAGCAAAGCGTGCAATCTCTGTTTCTGTCTGGGCAGTGCTACTGCATTTGTAAACTGATTTTCTATTCATGTACATGAATCTGAATGCATGTATTATCTTGTAGCAATAACCCACAATATACTTTTCATTAATGTTTTTCATAAAAACAAATATTGTCTTTTTAGTGGAACTTCTGGCTGCAGTAACCAGTATATGTTATATGTATTGTTTTCATTAAGATCATATAACCACAGGCAGATTTGTGGTATTCCTTTGCAACGTTGTATTTGCGGTACATTTTACTAAAAAGATTTTGTCTGAGCTTGTGTATTTCACTGAAGGAAATAGTCTCTTTGTTTTTGTTAGTGTCATTATGCTGTTTCCAAGTGTATCCATGGTATGGTATCAAAGAAATCTATTTGCACCATCTTACTGGCATCTTCCTTAATCGAACATCTCCATACTGCATACACAAGTCCACATAAACAACTACAAGTTTCATATTTTTTTAAAATGCTAATTAATGTCCTTAACCTGGGGACTGGATCGGCAATGGGTTCTTTAGTTCCAATGTGAACATCTGGATATTTGGTTGTCTTTATGAAGGCATTTTTTCCTCTAAAGATGAGGGTTCAGAAACTGATCTGCTGAATATTTATTTAGTATCCAATATAATGTACTTTTACCTTTCCCACTGAAATTGCTAACTCATGAAGTGGAAATGGTAACTGGTAGTTCACAATGCAAACAATTTGAAGTTTTTCAAGTTTTCCTTTTTAGTAACTGGTAATAATGCCAGTAATGTGATATTTTCTGTCTCATATGATAATTTTCTTCTTAATTTTACTCCTATCACTTTCTTTAGTTATTCTGACAGAGTTCATCTTCACGGAGCTCAAAACTGTCGGACAGTGATGCACTTGGAACCTGTACAATGACATGAAAATTTCAGTTACTAAATATTAAAATGGAAACTCTTCATCAGTCATAGTTGACGTTACGACATCAATAAACATTAGAAGGGCATTTACAGCACTACTACTGCTAATGACCCTCTTCAAATAAGGGTGACTATAGTATTAAAACTTGACCATTGTTTTATTTTATAACATCTATTTTGGTCCAATAAAAGGTAGTGCATTATTATTAATGAATGTCCGTATTAATTCCTGAGACTGTTTCACAGTAGAACATCTGACATACTTACACAATGCATTTCTTTACAAAATATATATTTTTCCCACAAGACATATGCTTTTATTTGAATTTGTTTGCTGTTAAAGGAAAGTACAGGCAAATATTCAGTCTTTAGGGCCTTTTATGTTTTTCACTGTAGTCTATCAATTGCAGTTAATATAAGCAACCCTGCCCTCTAGTGACATATCTAAAGAGAGCTATATCACATGACTGATACACTGGAAATTATTTCTTTTTTTCTGCAAAACATCTCTTAAGGATTATCATATTCCTCCATATGAATGGTTGTCCTGAGAATGGGTGGGACCAAGAATCACCATGGGAAGGGATATGGGATGCAAGGAGATGACAGAAGAGGGCACAGAGGAGTTAAAGGATCCAATGGATAATGAAGCTCAGCTGGAGGAGTGAGACAGGAAATGGTACAGTGAGTAGGAAGGATGAGCTTAGCACAGAGGTGATATGGATGTGAGAAGAGTAAATTAAAAGAGTTACTGACCCTGGAACACAGGACTTCAGGGAAATAGAGGAGGAAAGCCAAAACATGAGTGTTTGTGAATGCTGGGGCAAATCAGATGAAATGAAGGAAACAGGATGGACCAGTAGCCAGTCAGGAAGAGATAAGAAAAGATGCAGGAGGGTGGGGACAAGGGAATGATATCCAGTACTGGAAGGCTGAACTGCATACCTCTCAACTGTCCAGATTTTTGCATCATAGTTTTGGTCTGTTCCTCATAAATTTTAAGTTTTCTGGGAAATGATTGGCAAATCATTGTGGATGGAAGTTAGAAAATAATGACAGGTGTTTGAGTTTCACACTTCTTTCCCTTCAGTAAATTAATGCTAATGGAAAACCTGTTATTCTGTTAACTTTTTAAGATTTTAAGAGCAATATTTTAAAATTGCCCCTGTTTTTTTACTTTTGTCCCTCCATTATTTGTGGCTTTGTCCAGATTTCTTCCTTTCAGCGATTGAGAGGTATGGTTTGAAGGTTGTGCAAAACTAGAAGAAAGCAGTAGAGTTGTAGGAAAGGTACTAAGAGAGGTCTACCATTCAGTAAATGTTAACTCTGGAAATGTTATCCCCTTGTTTCCAATTGCTGAAATCAGAAATCATGTTCCTTTTTTAATAGACTGTATGTTGCATTGCATATACAAGCTGTACTTTTTTAAGTCCTTGAAATGTACTGTTATGTTTTCTCATATACTTAATTACGGGATTTCTATTTAATTATACTCTTCTCTATTTATCAAAATTATAGCATTATCGCCTCACAGCAAGAGGTTCACTGGTTCGACTCTCATCTGGGGTGCCTACTGTGTGGAGTCTGCATGTCTTTTTTGTGTTCGTGCAGGTTTCCACCTGGTGCTCCGGTTTCCTCCCACATTCCAATTACATGCAATAGGTGGATTGGACACTCTAAATTAGCCATAGATGTGAGTGTGAGTGCATGGTATGGAAAAATTACCATGGAAGGGCTAGCTACCCAGCAGTGTAAACCTTGGCTGTAGATGATTGTCACTGTTGAAGTAACACCTCAACCCCATGTGCAAAAATGGGAAAAAAGGGGTTGTGGATGGATGGAAGGGTGCAATGTTTTCCTTCAAAAATTGTATCATGGTTTCACTGCTTGTGTAATTTATGTTATTTGTTGAAGGCTATTTGGCCTGGGTCATAACTGTAAAGTGTCTTTAAACCAGTCCATCAGCCCAGTTAACAAACAAAATAGATAAATTAAATTAATAAATAAGTCATATAATGAATTTTACATATATTGTCTCTGCTGTGAGACTGAAGTTTTTTAAGATATTTTTTCACCTTTACTGGGAGTTTCTCTTTTCTCCACAGTTGTGTGACCATGGTGCTAGCATGTACATGGAAATGAGGTGTGGGATGCAAAGTCCCCAAATGAGGACAATAGGGGTGTGGGGTGGGGCAAGCTAGTAGCCCAGGCGGGTATGACCCTAACCCTGAGCAGCATCCTAACCCAGAATGATACCACAGTACAAGCAGAAAATGATTGATTTCAACAATTGGGTAAGTTTCTGGTGTCATTCTAAGGGGATCCAGTATCTGTCTGCCAGGGATGACATGATTGACAGACCTCAATACTTTGCCAGAGATTGCCTGCATCTGTCACCCCTGGGGTTCCTGGATACTGGCCAAGGCTCTTGCCACCCCTCTAGTTCCTTTTTTAGGTGGTGTTCCAAAGACCAAATTACCACTGTAACAGCTACAAACAAATGCAATCTGAGGGTTGTTGTTGCGTCTTTCGGCTTTTCCCGGTTAGGGGTTGCCACAGCGGAACTCCGGTCCGCTAATGATTGGCAGTAGATTTTTATGTACCGAGTTGCCAGCTCTGACGCACAACCTTCAACGAAGGCACACACACCCACGCATGTCTCCTCACAGAAGACGCTTTAGCTGAGAATTGAACAGGGCAATGTCTTACTGTGAGGTGACAATGCTACTGCAGCACCACCACTGCAGTATCAATCTGAGGGTAATATTGCTCAATGCTAGAAGTCTAAATCTCAAAATGCACTCACTCGAAGCACTCCTTAAAATGGAGAACATCGACATTAGTGCTGTAACAGAGACCTGGTTCAAGGGAGCAGAAAGCACCCCTGCAGTACCAGGCTATAAATCATTCCACACCTTTCGGCCCCAGAACTTGGACTGAAGCTCCAAATGTGGTGGTGTTTCCATATTCATAAAGGATGCACACACCTCCAGACTAGTGGCACAACACAAGACAGTGATTCAGGTCGTAGGTCCCCAACTATGTCCCAAGACTCGCATTCCATGTTCCTAAGCACCCTAGAGAATATTAGGGTCCAGCCTAACACTCTCTTACTGGGCGACTTCAACTACCCCTCCATTAACTGGAAAAAATGATCATGTACCAATACACTTGCCCAAGGTTTCCTGGAATTTATTAATTTCAATACCCTGGGCCAGCTTGTTCTTACCCCCACTAGAGGTAGCAACATCGTTGACCTGGTCATTACTAACATGGGCTACCGTTGCTCTACACCAATAGTCAGTTCCTCCATGGTTAGATCTGACCACAAACTAATCACCTTGAAATTGACATCCCTCCCACCACCCCACCCGTAAAGGTAACCACCATGAAAAACTTATCCAAAGCTAACTTTGGGCTCCTAAAAACAGAGGTGGCTAACTTCACGGCACCCATACAAATGGAGAATAGTTGCATGACTGCCGAATCATACACCAGTGCACTGTACAAACACGTACACAAATGCATGGATCTCACCATACCCAATAAAACCAAGATGCTCTCCTCCAAAAAAAGGAAGCCAATCTGGTGGTCCCCTGCCATAAACAAACTCTACAACAGCAGATAGTAAAGACAACCACAAGGCCTTCTATAGTTATGTAAAGAATCTCCACGGCAATATCCAGATTTGCTCTGAGCTACTGCACAATGGTACCTCCTATACCGAACCAACAGATATTGCCAATATACTGGCTGACAGATTCACTACCAACTTTACCACTCCCCCCCCCAAAGGACCAATCACAATACCAGTAGATTGCCTGGCACCCAGTATTACTTTTGCACAGGTTAAAACAGCACTGTCCAAGGCCAAGAATACAGCTTCTATGGGACCTGACAATATCTCTGACTGTGTTCTACATGAACTACAGAGTGAACTGGCACCTCACCTGTGTGCCCTGTTCAGTCACAGCATCACCTCAGGCTTTGTCCCTACTGAATGGTGCACTGCTATAGTCATCCCTCTCCACAAAAGAGGAGTGACTACAGTCCCTGGGAACTATCTCCCCAGTAGCCTGATGAATCTGATATGCAAAGCTATGGAACGCATCATCATGGACCTAATAAACAAAGATATAGGGAATCTCCAAACTCTGGATCCCACACAGTTTGGTTTTGTTAAGGGTAGATCATGCCTGCTCAACTTGCTCAACGTCTTTGAGTCAGTCACCAAAGCTGTGGATGAAGACAAGGTGGTTCATACAGCCTTCCTTGATCTGGCCAAGGCCTTTGATACCATTCCTCACTCAGGAACTATAGAAAAACTCACTAAGCTAGGCATCAATCCCTATGTCACCAGGTGGGTTGCAAACTGGCTCACAGATAGAACCCACAGTGTGAAAGTAGCTGACTCAGACTGCCAACCAGTCATGAGTGGAGTCCCACAGGGTTCGGTCCTGGGTCCTCTCCTGTTTGGTATCTACTTCTCTGAAGTTCAGGCCAACATGAAGTGACTCTGGCTGACAAAGTTTGCAGACAATTGCAAGTTGGGAGCTATTATTAACTCCCCAAGTGATGTTGACATCCTACAGAAAGGTCTCACTGAGACCAACAACTGGCGTTAGAACCATGGCCTTAAGCTCAATGCCAAAAAATGTGTCATCCCCTTTGGGAAGAACCCAGTTCCCATGAATTGCCACATCAATGGTAGTCCACTGAACATAGAAGGCGTTATGAGAGATCTGGGGACACAGGTTGACAGCAACCTCTCATTTGACCACCACATTGCCACTGTGGTCAGAAAGTCCTTCTGTGTGGCACATCTCATTGCTAAGGGTTTTGCATCCAGGAAGAAGAGGTCATTGTTTCCCTCTACTCTTCCCTCATTAGGCCAATCATCGAGTACAATGCACCATTTGGCATATACCTCACTAGACACCCGTAACAACTGAAGAGGCCGCAAAAGTACCTCACAAAGAGGATCATAGGCCTTAAACACTTGTCATATATGGACAGACTCAAAAAAACTCCAACTATTCTTTGTCTCATATTGCCTACTTAGAGACTATCTCTGCTTGACTTACAAAGCCATGTCTGACCCAGCTCTGTTAGAAATGCTACATCTAAAGAAATCCCAATCCCTCTACACTACACACTCCAGAGACCTCAACCTCATTACGACAATCAACAGAACGTGTTGGAGGGACAGGTTCATAACAGAGAGACTGCCCATGCTATGGAATAGACTTCCCATACATGTCATACAGAGCACCTCACTGACCCTCTTCAAGAAAAATCTTGATGAGTGATTGGGAAATAGAAAATTCACCCCTGGGATCACTCCAGTAGCTCTGCTCGACAGAGGTACTGAGAACTAAGGTTGGGTGGCACAATGCCAGGGTAATCCTCTGGGCTAGGCTTGTAAAGGCTCCAGGGCCATTGGCCTACATCACACTTATGAATCTATTACTCTATGAGAGGTTTGAGAAGTATGCAAATACTACTCTGGCTTTAAACTGAGATGGAAGGGGAAAGAAAATAAACAAGAAAAGATGTGAAAAAGTACAAGTAGGATAGGGCAGAAGTATAGGGATTGTGAAATGTGAAGTGAGTATGAAGGATGCTTATCATGGTTGGAAGGAGAAAGAGGAGAGCAAGGAGAGAAAAAAAGCATTAAAGGGTAATACCCGCAATGCCAAGAACAAAAAAAAAAAACTAATTTTGGGGGGTCTAACAAAGTGAATGTTGCTGGCATCACATATAAGTAGGTAACAGAAAATTGTGAGTACTGTATCATGAATTAAAGCTATTTATTCTCAGGAATGAGACAAAATTAATGTGAGGAAGGAGTGACAGCCTATATAAGAAGTGGAGTATCCTGTGAGGTGATGGAGGTAGAAGAGGCCATAAGGGAGCAGGACAGTTGCTGCTGTGGTGTCACAGAGGGATAAAGCCCTCACTACAGCCCAGGTGACCTGGGCTTGATTAGCAGCTCAGGTGATTGATGGAGAGGCAAGGGAGGATGGGTGCAGGGGAGAATTGCGTCAACATGGGCTTCTCCTATGATGATCCCTGGAGAAGGCTTGGAATGTCATTTAGAGAAGACTTGGCCCAAAGAAGAGGCAGAGTGGGACTGGCTGAGCTGCCGCTGAGGTGGGGGGATATGCTGCAATGTTCCCCATTCCACACCTACCCCTTGAAAGTAACCATGTTGCCACAAAAGAGGAGGTGAGTGGGTAAGTTATACAAGAACCCCCCAGATGGAACTGAAGATAACCGAGGGGGGTAAGGATTTTGGCTGGCAGACATGGCTTGGACGTGGAGTACTAGGGTGCTGGGCTAGTAACATGGATGCTTGGAAAGAACTAGGAAATGGGAATAAGTGATGGGGTAGGTAACCTGTGGATAACAATTAAGCATAGCATTTTGAATGGTGTGCTCAGAGGTGTTTACTGAAAAAGAAATAAGGTAAAGTTTAGATGGAGACAGAGTTTACTTTGCAGGGAGATCAAGATGGTGCTTGTTAAGCTGAAAGTGTATTACTATTGTCTATTGTTACTCTTATATTTTACTACTTTTTAATGTACAGGGCATAGACAGTAATCAGTTAAATAAACTTCAGCTTGAGCTTGAATGTGAAGAAAGGGTAGGTAGGAGCAAGAAAAGGAGAAAGGTAAGCATGTCTGTATCAAGGTAAGGAGACGTTTGACTAAGGTAAGGAAAACTGATGCATGATTGAAGAGAAAGTAAAGCATGGACAGTAAAAATATTTCAGGTACATTTTGGGAGATGCCCACCTAATATGATGATAACTGATGGAAGGGAGAGTTGGTACAACAAGGGCATTTCTGAAGTATGAATGAGTTCTTTGTCTCAGTATTTACAAGAGAAATGAAGTTTAGGAGAGGGAGGCAGGGAGAGGTAAAACATGAATGGGACAATAGGGAGGGAGACATCAGGAAAGGAAATGGTCTGCTTTTAGGAGGACAAATCACATACCCTGGATGGGCTGTGAATCTTAAAAGGCTAGAAAAAAAGGCACCTTGGCATGTCCACTCACAGTAATCTGTAATATATTTCTTGCAAGGTTATTTTTTCCTCTTATTCAAGTGATGTAGCAGGGACAGTCTAGGGGACTACATGCTGGTTAGTCAGATTTAAGTGCAGAACAGTACTTATATTTCTATACACTGGCAATATCTCATGTCAGCATTTGAAATTAATGATATTATTTTCTATGACATGGTGCAGGCAAAGGCTGTCTCAACATATGGACATGAAAAAATCTTAAGTTCACTGCTTATCAGAATGCTAAAATTATCAATAACAGGTTGCAGTCGTAGAAAGTCATTAAACAAGTCCAGTTGGTTTAGGAACTTATGAATATCAAGTATTAGTAAATGGACATTTAAGGAGAATACAGCAAGCTTTGTCAATGGAAGGAATTCATTTGGCTTTAAGACTTATTCAGTTTATATGCAGTGTGACTATTACTATTCAAAAAGGAGTGCTACTAGAGTTTGCATTGAAAGATTGTTGTCCCTCCTGCTAGAAAACAACTTCTTTCACTTCAATGGAAGATACTATAGGCAGAGCACGGGCATTGCCATTGGAGCGGCCATGACACCTAGCCTGGCCAACATTGCACTCAGAAAATGGGAGCAGGACCACATCTACAATGCCCCCCACTACGGCCACATGACCTGTTACTACAGGTACATAGACGATATATTCTTGGTCTGGAAGGGAAGCCAAAGTGAGCTGGACATGTTCCTGGAACACATCAACCACACCACCCCCTTCCTTTGGTTTACGGCTAAACAGCACCAGGAATAAATTGAGTTCCTGGACCTCACCATCAGGAAGAAAGCTGATTCAACCACCCTGACCAACGACCTTTATCAAAAGGCGACTAGGGTCAGTTTCTTCCTACATACCTCCAGCATGCACCCTCTGAGACAGAAGGTGAGTGTTGTCAAGTCTCAAGGCCTCAGAATCTCCACAGTGTCCAGGGAAATGTCTGATTTTCTTCACAACATGCACAACCTACAGAGGGATTTCTTGGCTAGAGGCTACTCCCAAAGGCTACTTGATAGAGTCCTGGACCCTGTCATTACCTAGCAAGTGCAAAGACCATACCAACCCTTCATCAACACCAGGGTCCCGGGTTACCAAGATGAGAAATACAGATTAAACCTCATCTTGGAGTACTCCACAGACTATGGCGACATCACCAGGATCATCCTCGACAATTTGTCCATAATAACGAGCAACAGGAGCTTCAGGCATATTTTCCCCTCCAGACCCACCTTCACAGCCAGGAGGGGTAAGAGTATCAGGAACTTCTTGGAGCACCCGACTACCATGAGATTGGATTCCCCTGGGACCTACGCGTGCAGTAACCCACCCTGTCATTATTGCGCACACATGAGTGGGTCCTCAAGCTTTGTTTGCCCTAACAACAGGAAGGTCTACCGCCCCAACATCAGGGGTGACTGCAACCTAGAAGGGGTGGTTTACCGGGCCTCTTGCACTAAATGCCCAGCTTTTTACGTTGGCAAAACTGTTAACACCATGTTAGCAAGACACTTACATGATCTCTGCTACCTTAAACGTACTAGCCAACTAGCTCAGCATGCACTAGCTTCTCTGGGACACAACAGCTTTGAATTCCATGTGTTGGACCACATCCCAAAGACCCCATACAATGGCGATTACAACTCATTGCTGGAGAAATGAGAACTGGACTGGCAGATTAGATTGCAATCTAGAAGAAAACAGGACTTAATTATGCAGAGTCTGTTGTCCCGGTGCTAAATCTTTGAAAGATTCAACACTACTTCTTCCAGCATCTCCATACTTTTGGACTCCTTCTTTTGCATATTTTGTTTCCCTGGCGAAGTTTGCCTGTTGACATGGCTTGTACTTGCATTTTATTTTGCCTTAGGTGTGCTTAGCAGGCCAGCATGTTATGTTTTTATATATTTTCCCATTTATTATCTACTCATTTTTTGTTTCTGATTTCTTGTTTTTGTATTCTGTTATTTTATTCTATTGGTTGTTCCTTCTAATCATTCCTGTTAGTTTTCCTTTAGGATTCCATAGCCATCCTGATGAAGTTTTACACGAAAAGCATAGCCTAACCTCCCTCTTTATTATTAGATGATAGCTGTTACACGTATTATCCTTTTGGGATAATTTGCATATTTCCCATAGTGCATCAGTCACAGCAGTTTTTACGTCCTACTTTCTAGCTTTACAAACATTTTTTATGTTTGTTAGTATTTTTCCAAGTTGTTATCCTGTGTGTAATTTGCACCCACTGTTTTATCTTGTCAGCTGGGATCTTCTATAGTCACCCTATTGCTTATAGTTATCACTTAGGTAGAGAACCATGTTTTCTCAATAGCCAGACATTCCTCCTAAGCTGTACTGAAGATATCTCTGAAGATAGTAATTTGTATATCTGGAAATGCGCTTTGATGTCTCAAATAAGCGTGATGGACTTCCTATGAGATTCTGACTGCGTCTTTCTTGTCTTCGTCTTTGTATGCTCAATTTGTTTTTTTGGCAGAATCCATTTTTTCCGACCAAGGGTTGGTGTGGGCACTTCTGAGAGTTCATTCTACAGCTGAGTAGTGTGGGTTTGGTTCTGAGTTTGCTGTTTGGAAACAGTAATCTGCGTCTAATAAGCACACTCTTGGGTGCACCACATTTCAAAAGCTCTGTTACACTGTGGTACCACCGCAGCACTGCTTCCAAAGTCGTATTACTAGTGGCATTTTAACTACTCTTGAAATAATATAGATAAATAGTACATTTAGTATTTTAACTCCCTTTAAGGTCATATCTACTGAATTCAAACTTACCAACAGATTACTATTATTCCAACGAAACTTGGAAATAATTTTATTTGGTGATCCTGAAAGAATCAGATGAAATATGCACTATTAAATTCATGCAGAATGTTTCTTTTAATTATAGATGATTTACCAAGCAGATTAAATTAAAGTTTACGTTTCTAAGTCTGTATTGATTTTATCTAAAGCTGAGTCAAAGTTTGTAGGGATAAAAGTTCAGGTTTCATGTTTGTACTTTTAGGTAAATTAAGCTCATTCAATTAAATATTTATACTCAGTGCCAGGAGTGAGTGTATCACATTGTTACTATTTTTAAGGTGAAACAAGACTGATTTATTATCATATTGTTACTCTTTTTCAGGGGAAACAAAACTGATTTATAAAAGTTTAGTTTATATTATAAACCTTTATTTTTATAACTGGATGTTCTGTCATAGCTACTGACAATTTTGAATACATAGAATAGATTTTCATAGACTGTAAAAGTGTAGAGGGATATACAGTAAACTCTCAGTTAACAGGTACCCATAGGGATTGGTAGATGCAGGATAACAGTAGTTTCTGGTTGCTTGAGAGTTAGTAGGTATTATTAAAAATAGGCCTGACTAATACTGTAGCCTATACTATTTGTTTGGTTTGACTTGTTCTCAGGTTAGGGAGAGAGGAAATGTATTCCTATCTTCCTTTTTAAAACTCTAAAACATAAAGTATGTTTCTATGTGTGTGTGTGTGTGTGGGGGGGGGGGGGGGGGCAGAAAGTGCAACACATGAAAATTGTTCTGTTATTTCTTCAATTTTTTTTTTTTGCCAGTTGCTTGAGAGTGCCGATTACTTGAGTTCTGGTTTACTGAGAGTTTACTGTAACATGCAAAAGAGGTGCTATATTATTAATTTATGGGTCTGGAGAATTTCTGACAATAGTTTCAATTGTAATAAAAAGATACGTGGCCGGATTTAATAAAGCCTACACTAAGTGTACACTATATGTATTCAAGAACATTCTTATCACATTTTTTGTGCTTTCTAGTCACTCAGAAAGATTACAGTAAGTTTACAAGCAGTCTACACTTTGTGGTAGTGTTTCTGAATCACTGTTAATATTTAAAGCTGCAAGAATATAAGTAGGAAAACTAAAATTAGGAGGAAGAAGGTATGAGTTATGTCTGTGTTGTCTGTTCACTCAGAATGGCATACACTTAATGTAGATGTCATTGAATCCCGGGGATGGTGGCAAATTACTTTTTTCCCTATGTCTAGGTTTTGTTTGTATGAAAACATATATTATCTTAATATCTAGAGAAGTATGTTAAATATTTAAGGCATCCCTTAACTTATTTCCATGTTTAATCTGCTGGATATAATTTGACAGAAAGCCTTAAACAAAATGCCTGCAAAATGATTTCCCCTTATTTTCTTCCTTAAAAATAAAGATTTCTCCCGTGGGCATAGGCAGAGGCAGAATATTAATCCTTTAAAAGAACCTTTAACTTGTTTTTTAGCTGAATTCTTAAAGGGGTATATTTCTTAGCCACTTCTTACTGTCCATTTCAATTTAACTAGGTAATTTCAACTTTCTCATTCCTTACTTAAATGTAAAATAAGTTTATAAACCCCCCCACAGAGGAAGCTTTTAAAAGCCTCTTTTTAACAAATGATCCCCCTTACGAGTCATTATAATTCAGAATTTTTCTATTTGCTTTTTTTTCTCCATTGTTATCTAAAATATTCGTATGTATCAATAACAGACTTTTATAAAATGACTAGACCTTATTTAAGGAAGTAGTTATCAAAATATGGTCAAAAACATTTCATGTGTTATTACAAATACTGCATTTTATTGGATGATTGCCCACTGAATATTCCCCCTTTTTAATACTGACTGCCTTACAATACTATTGTATCATTTGATTCAGCTTGTGTTTGTATGCATTTTGCTTTTACTACTTATAAATTATTGAAAAGTAGAAAATAATTAAATGATACTTGTAGAATTAAATGGAAAAGATGTTCCACTTGAGCTGCTGAAAAGAGCAAGGACCACTTTCAGTAACTGTTGTTGTAGTCCTGTAATGTTGTTTGTATCTTCTTATACGTTCATAGGTAGCTAGTAGGCTATTGAACTATGAGAATTTCAGGAAGCCTAGCCTTACATTCCCATGATAGATTTTAGCCTTATATTTTACATACTAATAACCCAGAGATGAGCAGAACAAGGATACATTTTGAATTTATACATGAGGGACAGAAGTGCTAAACTTGGGGGGGGGGGGGTGGATTTGCGGTTACCCACCCATTCATCCAAACTATTTTTGAATAGATTAAGAGAAGTACTTGTCTTTATGTGGGGTTGAAGATGGTTCCACAGAAGTGTAATTTTCTGTGATACATAGCTATCCCTCCAACATGTTCTGTTTATGTTGCAGAAGAGATTGAGATTTGTTGCATGGGTGTTTATGCAACCACTAGAATTGCGAGTGTGTAATAATTCTGACAGTATAGAGTCTACTGAGGCTTTATACACAAGGTATAGTTCAACTCTTATTATCCTGTATGATATTGAGAAGAGGGACAAGGCTTTGAATTGGTCCTCAATTTTTATGATTTAGGCCCTTGATTTTCTTTGGAAGCATTGTGACGACTGTTTGAACAAGTACATCCTGAAGAGATTCAATATTCCGAATTTGAACAGGAAAATGTAGGGACAGATAGAGGTTTTTTTTTCATTAGACTTCTGATTTCAAACTCTGAGCTCAATTTCTGATTCTCCCTGTGTGGGGTTCTGTTTTTCTGAGACTATTGTTAGAATGTGCTAGTGTTTTCAGTGGAAAAACACTGAGGTTTCTCAGTCCCTTAAAACATACTATGAGCTGTTACAGAACAATTTTCCAGAACATACACCCATTCCTCCTGTTCTGTCAACTTTAGAGGATATGAGTGTTATTGTGTACAGTTCTCCTAAAAGTCAGCCAGCTTCCCCTAAAAAGGCAGATAGGGTGTATAAAGTTCTTCAGCCTTTTAAATTTTTACACATTGTTCCAAAATCTGACCCCACAGCTATAGGTTCATAGGTTCATACTAGGCTATCTGCTCTGGGGCATTTATAAGCCTAGCCCGATATGTGTTTGGCTTACGCCACCCCTTGATTTGAGTATAATGTGCCCTTTTTAAAGTTTAGTTTACTGTGCCTCTGTCTAATAGTGACACGGAAGTAATCCCCGGGACAAACCTACGATCCCCCATCCACTCATCAAGATTCTTCTTGAAGAGAGTCAGTGAGGTGCTCTGCCTAACATGAATTGGAATTCTATTCCAGAGCGAAGGGAGCCTCTGGGTTATGAATCTGTCCCTCCAGCATGTTCTATTTATTTCTGTGCTGAGGTTCAAGTCCCTCGAGTGCATGGCTCTAAGGGATTTAGATTTACTGAGGTGGAGCATGTCCATTAATTCTGGGTTGGACATAGCTTTATATGTCACGCATAGATCGCCTCGAAGTAGGCGGTATGCAACTGAGTAGAGCTGGAGTTTTTTTAACCGAGCAGCATATGGCATCTGTTTGAGTCCCTTGATCCTCCTGGTGAGGTACTTTTGGGGTCTTTCTAATTGCTGCAGGTGTCGGGTAAGGTACATCCCAAAGGGGGCATTGTATTCTATGATGGGCCTGATGAGGGATGAATAAAGGGGCACGATTACCTCTCCTGATCTAGATGTGAATCCTTTCATGATGAGGTGGGCTATGTAGAAGGTCTTTCTAACCACTTTGGCAATGTGGTTGTCAAAGGAGAGATTGCTATCAACTTGGGTCCCCAGATCCCTAATTACTTTCTCTGTACTTAATGGGTTACCACCTATGTGGTAATTTGTGGGCACATTGTTTTTGCCAAAGGGTATGACTATACACTTTTTGGCATTCAGCTTTAGACCATGGCTCTGGCACCAGTTATCCGTCTCTGCGAGACCTTTTTAAAGGATGTTTGTGTCAGCTGGAGAGTTGATTATGGCGCCCAGTTTGCAGTCATCTGCGAACTTGGTGAGCCATAGTCTTCCCACGCTGACCTGTACCTCAGAAAATGAAATACCGAACAAGAGAGGCCCCAGGACAGAACCTTGTGGGACGCCACTTGTGACCGGTTTCGAGTCTGACATGGCTCCAGCAACTCTGACTCTGTGGGTTCTGTCTTTGAGCCAGTTTGCGACCCATCTTGTGACACAGGGGTTTATATTTAGGCTGGATAGCTTATCTATGATGCCCGAGTGGGGTATTGTGTCAAATGTCTTTGCGAGGTCCAGATAGGCTGTGTGGACTACCTTCCCTTCATCTATGGCCTTGGTGACTGTTTCGAAGAAGTCGACCAGGTTCAAAAGGCAGGATCTGCCCTTGACAAAGCCAAATTGGGTAGGATCTAGTGTCTGTAGGTCCCCAATATCTTTGTTTATGAGTTCCATGATGATCCTCTCCATAGCCTTGCATACTAGGCTAGTCAGGCTTATGGGGCGATAGTTTCCAGGGTCCGCAGAGGCGCCACCTTTGTGGAGTGGGACCACTGTTGCTGTATGCCATTCTTTGGGCACATATCCTGTAGTGAGGCTGAGATTGTACAGCAGTTTTACTTGAGGGATTAGTTCTTCTTGGAGTTCATGTAGGATGCAACCCGGGACGCCATCTGGTCCCATGGAAGCAGAGTTTTTTGCTTTGGAGAGGGCCGCCTTCACCTGAGCATCAGAGATGTTTGGGAGGCTGCACTCTGCCGGGATAGATACTTGCTCTTTTGGGGGGAGGGGCTGGAGAAGTTTGCACTGAACCTGTCTGCCAGGATATTGGAGATGTCTGTGGGTTCAGTGTATTTTTTGTCGTTTAGAATCAACTCAGAACAAGTCTGGGAGTTGTATCCCAGGTTCCTAACATAACTGAAAAAAGCCTTATGATTGTCTTTAGTGTCCTGTGCAATTTTTCTCTCGAAGCTGGCCTTGGAGGATTTTATGAGGGATCGTAATTTTTTGCTAGTACAGATCAGAGATGCCTTCCCTTTTAGGGATTTTGCTCTATCATGTAGCAGCTTCCTCCTTCTGTTGTACAGTTTATTTATGGCTGGGGTCCACCAGACTGGACGTCTGCCTTTGGATGATTGGGTCTTGATTTCGTTTGGGATAGCATGATCCATGCATTCCTGGAGATGTCCGTAGAATGCGTTTATATAGGATTCTGCAGTTTGGGCCGTAGTTTCCACTGGCCCTGGGGCCTTGAAGGATTCCACTTCAGTTTTGAGAAGTGTGAAGTTTGCTTTTGAGAAGTTTTTCACTGTGGTTTTTTGGGCTGGGGGTGGGGTCGGGATGTGGATATCCAGTGAAATTAATTTATGGTCTGATCTTACCAATGAGGGATATACTTCTGGTATGGAGCATAGAGTCCCCATGTTGGTAATGATCAGGTCTAGTATGTTTTCCCCTCTTGTGGGAGTGGTGACTAGTTGTTCCATAGCATTTGAGTTTATAAATTCCAGGAACCTTTGGGCTAAGCTGCTGGGGCTTGAGTAATGCTCCCAGTCTATGTTTGGGTAGTTGAAGTCGCCCAGTATAATGGTGTTCGGAGAGATCTTAGTGTTCTCCAATGTTTTCAGGAAAGCCAAGTGGGATTCCTGACTTTGAGAGGGTGGTCTGTAGGATGCTATAAACTGAAAAGCAGTCTTGCCCACTGTCAGTTGCACATGGATGGTCTCCGATACTTTGTGCACTGCCACTAACCTGGAGGTGTGGATATCCTTGATAAATATGGAAACTCCCCCTCCTTTTGTGGTTCGGTCCGGGTTTTGGGGCCAAAAAGCATGATATGAGGTATAACCTGGTAGTGCTGGGGTGCTCTCTGGATCCTTAAACCAGGTTTCTGTCACTGCACAGATATCGATGTTCTCCATACTGAGGAGAGCTTCGAGTGTGTGCATCTTGAGGTTAAGACTTCTGGCGTTTAGCAGCATTACCCTTAGTTTCTTGTTCCTTGTGCTGTCTATGGAGGTGGGTTTGACTTTTGAGTCTTGCCTAAAAAAGGCACTATGGGGGTGGCAAGAGCCTTTGCCAATATCCGAAAGCCCAGGGGTGACAGGTGCAAGCTGTCCCTAGCGAAGCAACGTGGCTTGTCGAGCATGTCATCCCAGGCTGACAGACACTGGATCCCCTTTGAATGACACCAAAATTTTAGCCAATTGTTAAAATCGATCATTTTGTCTTTATACTGTGGCATCTTTCTAGGTGAGGGTAAGATGCTGCTCAAGGTCAGGGTCATACCAGCCTGGGCTACATGATCAGAGAAGCTCCTCTATGTCTCTTTTCATGTAGTCGAGGGAGGTCAGGTCATTCACGCCAGCATGTACAATGACTGAGTCATATTTGTATTTGCTTTGGAGTGACCTGAGTGCTTGCGTTATGTAGCGGATCCTAGCACCTGACAGGCAGCTCACTGTGACCTTCTCTTTATTCAGCCTGGTGAGCAGGACGTCAGTGTGTCTGACAATAGAGTCACCTATTACAAGGGTATCAGGTGTGTTATTCAGCCTTAAGGGCTGTGACTGCTTGGCACACTGACTTTGTGTGCTATGTGTTGTACGTGTTTTGTTTTGGGGTTGCGTTTGCTTGGATGTCTGCTTTGGAGGTCTCTATTGCTTAGGTAGATTTTTATTTAGAGCCTCCGAGTATGTTTTTGTGTTTTTATGTGTTTGGTTCGCTGTTGTGGTGGGACTATGTGATACTGGAATTGTGTTGTGTGAGGTTACCTTCTCCTCCTGACTGGTTACACCAGTTTTGAGATGAGAGAGCTCAGCCTCCAATTTGGCTATATGGTTGCATCTCTCACATATATTTGAACCTGTTTGGAGGAGGAGAGGGTTGTCCGTGTACATGAGACAGTTGTAACATTGCCTCAAAATTCCCAGATTCACCAGCTGGACTGGAGAGGAAACCATTGACTGACCTTTGGACATGCTAGAGTAATATAGGGAACTGAATTAAAACGGACCAATAGGGGACAAGGTAATCGTAGAGAGTATAAGAGTATAGCTTTAGTTGATCCCATTGCTGCTAAGCACTTAGTTAATTCTAGTTATACTCTTACTGATAAGGATGGGAAAAATTATAATTATTTTTTTTTCCAACAAATATCTTTATTACATTTTCGCACATAACATAGGCAATCTTACATTTATACAAATGAAAAACAACATGACACCACTTTAGTTGCAAACAGTATACATCACAGACACCATTGAAACAAGTTTAGTTGCAAACATTTTATATATATATATATATATATATATATATATATATATATATATATATATATATATATATATATATCACTTATAATCTATCCAGTCATTGTCAGTTAAGCATTATATGGCTCATTCAAATCCTGCCTGTTAAACCTTGTTCCTGCTCTGCATATATTGTTCCTACAATTCCCATTTTTCCTATGTAGTTTGCGCTCTCCCTTATCTAAAGATCCCAATTCCAGTTGTTTTGTCTCTGTTACTATATTCACTACTTCTAGTAAAGTTGGTCTAGACTTTGATTTCCATTTTCTAGTAATGGCTTTTTTGGCAGCCACCGTAATTAGACTCAGCAAGGCTTAATTAACTGTGTCTAGGCAATTTGGATTCTGTGTCATAACTCAAAAAAATCATCTCCCAAGTCAATCCAATCTGCTCACCCAGCATCTTCGACAGAGCGGTCTGCAGGGAATCATTAAAGACTGCCAGCTCATTACACTCCCAAAAATATGTTCCCAACCACCTCTTTCTTGCCCGTCACACCTCCAACACTTGCTATCCACCTGAGAAAAAATTCTTTGGAGTCTACTTGGGGTATGAAAATACCTATGTAAACACTTCCAGGTGAAGATCCTAAATCTTCTACACTTTGTTGCATGTTTGGGAGATATACATATATCGTCCTACTGTTTTTTTGTGAATTGCTTATCCAGTCTCACTTCCCAATCCTTTCTAAGCTCCTCTGATTGATTCTTATAATTATAATGCAGTATTTTATATGCATTACCAATTATTCCTTTTTTAATGGCAGCTTCTGTTCTAGATTCTATTAAAAACTGTACCAGTGCTGGTCTTTCATTCATGAGCCCCCTATTTCTTTCTGTTTGCCTATACTCTGATATCAATCTTTGATAGGGATGGCAATCTCTAACCTGCAGTCCAAATAAATATTTGACCTCTTCCCATTCTATTACCTTTCCCTTTCTGTTTATTTGTTCCCAATACCTTGGTTCCTTTGCCAGTTTTCTCCAGTAAATTCCAGCCCCCTCTTGCCTATTATCTGTATCCCTGACCACAGCCATCTCTATCTGCAAAATCTCTTTTCTCCATTCTCATGCTGGTTTGGGTCTTAGAATACTCCCTGCTATTTTATGAATATAATACTCTATATGACTGTTGCTGTTCTCCTTAAGAGTCTGCATCCAAAATCCCAATCTCACCTTTTTTCTTGAGCTTTCTCCCTGTATCAGCATAATTTCTTTCCCCTTTGAATTATAGTTTTCTGCTTGTGCTATATGCAAGAGCCTTAACTGTGTTGCTGCAAAATACCCCCTTAAGTTGGGTAATCCTAGTCCACCTTGTTCTATTGGAAGAATCAGCTTATCCCATTTAACCCTTGCTGTCTTCTCTTCCCAGATAAAATCCTTCAACTCTTTATAAATTGCTCTCCACAGCTTCTCCTCTGGTTGATAAAAATATGCCTGACCTGTGTATAAGACTAAAGGGATTAAAAACATTTTAATGGCTTGTATCTTAGTATCTCTATCCATATAACAAAGCTTCCAGTTTTTCAATTTTTGTATTATCTTCTGTTTAGTCTCTTCCCACATATCCTTAGCTGCCACAACAGTCATTTCTAGTCCATACTCCCAAATACTTCATTTTATCATGTCCCGATAAACATGGATATTGTTAGACCAATTCGAGTGTGGGTTCATAATTTACTGCTATTGCCTTTGTTTTAGCTTCATTAATTTTGTATCTTAAGAAGATCTGAAACTGTCTTAAAATGGTCCAGAACACTGTAATGTCCCTTTCTGTTTTTGTCATGTATAATTCATCTGCAAACAGAGCCAGCTTTTCCTGACCTGATACCAGTTATATCCTTGAATTTCTGAATCCCTTATTTTCTTTGCCAGTGGTTCTAAATGTAATACAAACAGCAAAGGGAAAAGCGGACAACCCTGCCTGGTTCCTCTACTCGAGCAGAAATTATCGGAGAGGACCACACCCACCTTAATTTGCACCTCAGATCCCCCATATATTCTTCTAATCAACCATATAATTGTATCAGGGAAAGCAATGCTTCCATTGCTCTGCTCATGAAGTCCCAGTCTGCTGTGTCAAATGCTTTCTCTGCATCAAGATCCATCAATAAAAGTGGTATTTTCTTACAGTCTGCTTTTCTTACATTCCCCTTCCCTTTTGATCATCAGTGTTCTGTTAATATTGTCAAATGTTTGCCTCCCCTCCACAAAACCACAGTGATACATATCTGTCAATTTTGGTATCACCTTCACCATTCTTTTAGCCATTATGGACATAAACACCTTATAATCATGATTTAGTCTTGAAATGGGCTTATATGAAGCTGGATCCAATGGATCTTTACCCTCTTTAGGTATTACAGTTACCACTGCCTTCTTCCAGGATGCTGGTACTTCCCCTCCTCTTAAAATACTATTAAACAAAACTTTCCAGATCTTTATCAGTTTTTCCCTCCTAACTTCTAAACTTCCACAGGAATACCATCTATTCCTGGGGACTTTCCTGTAGATTGGTTATACATAGTCATTTTTATCTCATCCCTTCCTATCCTGTTAGTAATTGAGCCTCATCTACCTCTAACCTGGGCATATTTAATTCTTTCATAAACATTTCCATTTGTACCTTTTCCTGATTTCCATATTTCTCTGCTTTATACAAACTTTCATTAAATTTCCAAAATATTTCTAATACTTCTACAGGATCTTTTATCTTCCTTGTTATAGGCTCCCTAAGCTTGGTGACAGCCCTTTCCACTTTCTTTTGCCTGAGTTGTTGTGCAAAAAATTTTTGTTCTCTAGAATTATTATCAAAAAACAGTTGCTTAACAGTAGTCTTTCTAAACTCGTGCATATTGTCGAAGTAATCCCTTAATTTCTGTTTAGCATTCTGTAGTTGCACCTTTTCTTGTTCTGAGAGATTCCCCTATTTTGCAATACTTTGACGCTTGTCAATCCCTCTAAATAATTCTTGTTACTGTTTAACCATTTCTCTTTCTTTTATTTTCACCCTAGTTTTAAACTCCACTTTAATTTTATCCCACTCCCTAGCTATATTTTCAGATGAAAATTCTATCTTCTCTAGTAGCTCCTGAATGAATACCAAAACCCACTCTTTGAATTCCTCTCTTTTCATCCGATAAATGGGAAGTGCCAGTGTCTCATTTTTATTTCATTACCTTGTGTTTTTATTTTAGTTATTATTGACGCATGATCTGAAATAATTATTGGGTACATTTCAAGACCGTCAATTAAGTGCACATCTTCCTTTGAGATATAACATCTATCTAGCCTAGCCCAGTTTTTGTATCTCAGTGAGTAATTTGTAAATTCACTGCGAACTCCTAGTACTGAATTCACATCTTCCATGCCAAGCATTTTCACAAATTTCTTCAAAAATCTACCTTCCTTTGTTATGTTTCCCTTCTAGGCTCCCCAGACACGTCTTCACTGTTGCAAACCAAGTCCAATCTCCACCTATAAGTAATATTCCTTGCTGAATGCTGATTATTTCTCCCAGAATTTTCTTAAGCTCCATTATAGCAGTTTCAGGGGGGATGTAAATGCATGCCAGTGTAATCCTCCTTCCTAGCCAGTAGCCTCTTAGTACTATGTATCTTCCATTATTATCTTTTTTCCCTCTTCTATCACTATTGCAGCTCCTCTTGCAGTTAATATAAGTACTCCTCTTTTCCTTTGCCCCAGGTATTCTGCCAAATAACCATCCTGAAAACCTTTATCAAATTTTCATATTCACTTCTTTCCAGATGTGTCTCCTGTAGCATAGCTGTTTGCATTCTACATTTTTTAATATAATTCACTACTCCTTCTTTTTATGTGTAGCTGTAAGACCATTCAGATTGAAAGACATTACAGAAAACATCATTTTCCTATATAGTTATTATTACCGCCTTTTATGTATAGCTGTTTTTTTGTTAAATGTCTAGTTCCAACTTTTATGTTACATGCATATACTGTTTGGCAGGTTGATCTTTTATACAGTTGTTTGTTGTCATATCCACTTGTGCCTATGCCACATCTTACACAACTTTTTGTTGTTTTTGGAAATCCCTCAAACAGAACAAACAACCCCCCCAAAAAACTCTTAAAACCTAATAACTTAATAATAACACACAAAGCTATGTACATCTTCAAATACTGAAGTTTTTGCTTCCTAATAAGAACATAAGTTCTACACTGATAGCTACACAGACAGGCTAAAGTTAGCCAAAAAGAAAGGTTAATCATGCTAAGATGCATGGTACAGCCTGTGCTACTAGTAAGTGCTATTTGATTTTGTAGGTCTTTATAGCTTTCCCAGTTGAGAAAATACGTGAATGCTTTCAGTAAACACTTTCTCCAAGCCATTTCTCTGTATCAAATTATCTTCTAGTGACATGCAAACCAGACACAAAACTGCTAAGGGTTCCTTGTTTAGCAGAAAAAAGCCTTACAATATTCAATATTCTTTTTCATTTACATGCTTTGTAATAAACTTGTTACTGGATAACACCTATGGTTTTTACCCAGTCACAAACATGGGAAAGAGCGCACTGATTTTTCTTTTGTCGCTGTCTTAAACAGACCCTTCCCCCCATCTCCTCCCTTCCTCCTTTTTCTTTTTTTTTCATTGCACTGCATGCATTTCTTAAAACTGAACAAAGAAAAAGAGAGAAGGGTGAAAAAGAAAAAACAAAAGCACCTGTTTATATTAATATCCCCATTCATTTTAAACTGAGAAAACTTTGCTTCAGGTCTGATTGGTTTTGCATTTTCTTTAAAGCTGTCACACTTGGGAAAACCCATGATTGTTTTCAGAAAACATTATGTCCTAGCTAATGTATCTGTTTTTTTTTTCTTTTCCCTCAGCCAGTCCCCTTCCACCAGACTGTCTCTAGTTTCTCTTTATCAGATTGTCTCCATGGAGACATGAAGACCAGCTGCAGAAATGCTACTTAGTATACTTACATGCAGGTGCTAGAAAAAAGCATTATATTATTCAGTATTCTTTTTTTCATTTACTTGATGTCTTTCTTAAAACAAAGGTCCTTAATCAGTCATTTCCCATGCAAGAATGAAAAAAGCACATTAATTTGAACTTTGTCATGCCTTTTTAACCAGGCTCCTCCTTTTTTATGAATGCATTTCCTATATTTCTCAAAACTGTACAAGAAGAAAAAGAGAAGAAGGGAGAAAAAGAAAAAACAACACCTGTTTACAATCTCCAGTGCACTTAAAATAGCATGTAAAGAAAACCATGCACCACAAATACAGTGCTATTAGGAAAAACAAGTGTTTTCTTCACTTACTGTTCCCCCCGTCTTCCCCTCCCCAAAGCAATTTTTCTGAACATTAATGATATGAAGTAGGGCATAAACTTTAGAGTCCCCCACACTTCAGACACATTTTGAAAAAGTTCAATACTTCCAGATTTTCTTGTTCTGTAATATGTCACTAATATAATTATTACATTGTAATCCCACATTGTTACTGATTTTATTACTATTCTCCATCATCCAAACCCTGTTTCTCCTTCATTTCCAACATACTTTTCATTCTTCTACTCAACTCTCATGCTCCTTTCCTTCTCTCCAATATTTCACATTAAAATAAAAACAACACCACCGCTATGACCACTAAAGCCACAAATGTGCACAGGAAACACAGCACCAAATACGTTTAATATGCTTTCATCAGCAGACTTCTTCAGAATAAATTAAAACAACTTCATCATCATTTATATACATATCAAATAAATCTACTTAAACAATTAACTAATTCACATTTTAAACATTGTTAATTCTTGACGCTAAATGGCAAGTTAAGTTGAATGCCTATATGACCCTTGGTTTGAATGAAAATGTTAATATAAAATGTTTTTTCAAAGCCAAGAGGCACAAAGTTTTAAAGGACTGTCTACTTTATTCAGTTTGTGAGCATTTTAATGGTTTTAAGTAGAGTGTTTTTTAAAATGTTAATTAGTTAATTGTTTAATTAGATTTATTTGATGTGTATATAAATGATGATGAAGTTGTTTTAATTTATTCTGAAGAAGTCTGCTGATGAAAGCGTATTAAATGAATTTGGCGCTATTGGTGTGTTTCTTGTGCACATTTGTGGCTTTAGTGGTCATAGCAGTGATGTTTTTGTTTTAGTCCTTTTTTCACCATTTTACAGTTTTTGGAGAATTTTCCATTAAAATACCAGAAAAGGTTTCACAGGTACAGTCTCTCTGTGGTCTTCAGTCACTTCACAATCTGTTACCTCTTCTTACTCTTTCAAGTTTCCTGGTAACACTAGACTTAAGAGATGTTTATCATCATATCCCTATTCTTCCAGACTTCAGACATTTCTTAAGGTTTTGTGTGTTTTGATGACACTGTCAGTTATCTGCCTTACCCTTTGGACTATCCACAGAACCAAGAGTGTCCACAAAGTATCTGGCTCCAGTTATATAGTTCATTGCAGGCTACAGGGTATCCACATTTTCCATATTTAGATGACTTATTCATCTTTGTATTTCAAAGTGTTAGGAATCTCTCTCTTTCTTGGGTGAGAGATCTCTTACACAAGCTGGGATTCCAAGAGACCATTCAAAAATCATTCTTGACTCCCTCACATGGGATTGTGGTCATGGGATGTCAAGTAGACACCTCAGCTCAAAGAGCTTTTCTTCCACAGAAAAAAATAGATCTTTATTTAGATCTATTTCTAAGGTTTTCCACATAAACTTCATTCACTGTGAGGGTATACCTTAGGATTTTGAGACTCATTGCATCTATGATTCTCATGATACCCCTGGCAAAACTCCACATTAGAAAGATACATTGGTATCTGAAATATCTTTGGTCCCAGCTTCTACACTCTTTATCTTTTCAAGCTCCAGTGCTGTCATTTGTCAGAAGAGAAATCTTTTGTTGGGGCCAACAGATATCCATAACTGTAAGTCTCCTCTTCATCCTCCCTGCTCCAAAGCAGTCAGTCACCACAGATACTTTGGACTTTGCTTGGGGAGCAGTTTCAGCAGGAATAAAAGTGCAAAGAGTGTGGGATATCAAATACAGACACAAGCACATAAATGTCAAGGAGATGATTGTCCTAATCTAGGCACTCAACTATCTGAACCATCTTTGGTCCGCACTGTAGATCAGTGTGTATGATATACCTTTAAGAAGCTTTCCAGTGAGATAGCACATGCATATAAGTACTGAGCACTTGCAAGCAAGAATGACATTTTGAGTGAGCAGCCAGAGTAAGAGCATGCAAGTATGTAGTTAGTCAGTTAATTAGATAGTTTGTTTGAGTTTAGTGTTTCTGCCATCCATCCTAATGTGTTTGTATACAATAAACTACTTAAACGAACACCAAAGCCTCAATGTCTTTTTAATGCACATAAGAAGAGTGACATGGTGTCAGAATGGGATCCAGGGTTACAGCCATGAGGCAACTGGTTAGAAGTGGAGAAATATATAGGAGCGGATCATCTATACTGCTCAAAAGACTCGTAAAACAGGTCAGAAACAAATTCCAGGTACTGAAACTCATTTAAATTATTTATTTTGCTACAGATATAAAACAAAGCATTCAGAATGCTCAAAACAAATTTCTTATTAAATGAAATATCCAAAACCGACATATTGATAAAAATATTCAAAATAATTACGAAAATGTTTGAAACTATCCGAATTGCATAAAACGTACAAAAAAGGGAAAACAGCCATATTTTTTTCACTATGTGTTGTTTCTTTCATATTAACTAAAGCTATTCAAAGTATCTGAAGTGAGCAAAGTGTTTGCAAGTGTGTGCAGTATTACAGTGCAGTTATTTTGCAAAGTAAAGTTGTTTCACAGAATATCTCACAAAGTACAGTTATTTTAAAGCAAATTTCACAGAATGCAGTCTTTCAAAGAGCTTATTATGCATTTGAATATTATTACAAGCACCTGGTGTGTGTGAATGTTCATACTTAATTGCAGGAGTCATATTGGATTCTGTTTTACTATAATCTGTGGGCATGGCAAAAGGATTTCGCAGACCTGCACCACTTGTGATGATAACAATATTGCTGAAAATTGGAGAGTGTTTGAACAGGAGTAAGATATTTTCATACAGGCTGCTTTTTCTGACAAAGACATGCATGTACAAAAGCATTTATTCTGCTTAATTTAGCTGGTTCAGAGGACATTGAAAGAAGGAGTTCATTTGTGTATGCACTTGCTGTGTTTGCAGGGGAGGGGGAAGACTGCCATATAGTGGTACCAGCTGAAACGTGGGAAGACCCTGAGTGCTTAAAACGTAAATTTAGAGAAATGTGTAACTCCCAAACAAATATTACAATGGAAAGGCACTTATTTTACACAAGGAA
This sequence comes from Protopterus annectens, assembly GCF_019279795.1. Lineage (NCBI taxonomy): Eukaryota > Metazoa > Chordata > Ceratodontiformes > Protopteridae > Protopterus > Protopterus annectens. The sequence goes on from NC_056739.1 coordinate 1,792,014,815, forward strand.
CCAGAAGCTTGGTAAAACTTTTGCAGCATATATAACTGATTTGAGAAACAAGGCTAAAACATGCAGATTTGGTGATTTGAGAGATGATTTGATAAAGGACAGACATGTGTGGTATTAACAATGACACAGTGAGAAAGATTTTGCTTTGAGACAGTGATTTGTCATTAAATAAGGCCATTGAGATTTATCAGATATTTGAGCTTACAGAAAGGTACACAAGTATGCTTACAAATGAGAAAGCATGCTTTCCAATGCTAATGTTGATAGTATGTAGCATGTGGTTAAAAGAAACAGGCCCAAGTACATGGCAACTACTGCAGGTCCTGTAACAGTCCCTAGGAAACCCGGAGTCTTCTAGCAAATTTCAGAGCATGCTCAGTGAAGCATAAGGGTGAGTCAGCAAAATCAAAATATGTGCCCCCACCCAGCTTCATAGTCAGTTGTTGTAATTGTGGTGGTAATCATGAACCCAAATGAGAAAAGTGCTTTGCTTTCGGTCAGCCGTGTCATTCTTGCAATAAGTGAAATCATTTCAAAAGATTTTGTAAATCAAATAAGGTGCATTCTTTTCTTAAAAGTGGGCATTCCAAGAGACAAGTTGCTCATTTAGCAAGCTGAAACCTTACTTTTTATGTTGATGGTGTGTCTGTGCTTGGTGAAGCAGTCAATGCAGTAGGTTTATGGGCAAAGAATGAAATATTTTGTACTGTTTGGATTAATGGGAATCCTGCAGACCTCAAAGTAGATACTGGCTCAAAGTACAGTGTTATGTCAGCAACAATATTTGCTAGTGTAAAAACTGCAGAACAACTTGATTTGACAAAGTGTGCAAAACTTGTTGCTTATGATGGTGAAGAGATTCAAACCGAAGGCTCAGTAGTGCTTTCATGTTATTCTGCTGGGAACAGCTATGACTTGCAATTTTTCGTAGTCAAGAGACACGTGCAGTCATTATTAGGCCTCAGAGACAATTTGAAAATGGGACTGCTTTCACTTAATAAAGAAGATCACCATGTAAGCCTGAATGACAACAGCTCAACTTTTGCCCAAACTATTTTTCTGAGTATGCTGATATTTTTGCAGACAAACTAGGCAAACTGCCAGTTGTGTACTCCATGAAGTTAAACCCAGAGGTCAGCCCAGTTTTCAGGCAAGCACAGAAAGTTCCAGTAGCTATGCAGTAGAGAGTCAAAGTCAAGCTAGACTGAATGGTGCAGCTAGGAGTAATTTGTCCAGTAGAAGAACCTACTGAATGGGTATCTTCCATGGTGGTAGCTCATAAGAAAAGCTTGGATGATATCAGAATATGTATTGATCCAAGAGATCTGAACAAAGCTTTAAAAAGGCCTCATATCCAGTGCACACAGTTGAGGAGGTTGCTGCTGCAATACCAAATGCCACTGTTTTTTTCTGTCTTAGGTGCAAAGAGTTAATTTTGGCAAATTAAGCTTGACCGTAAATCTTCAATGCTAACCACATTCGGCACGCCCTGAGAATGCCATTTGGGAGAAATTCCTCCATGCATAGCCAGCTTTAGGCACCAGCGAACCCTGCAGTCGCTGGGGGCCCCCTGTTCCTGGGGGGCCCCCAACCACAGCAAGTTATCTTACCTTGATATTTTGTAACGTCTGTCAAACCAACAAAACTAGAACATCAATCTTGTATACTTAATAAACCAGGTGAGTAATAATGCTTATTTAAATCTCCTTTAGAATTCAAAAATATCTTTGCTTATAGTAATAGTGTTTTATCAAGCAAGGGCTTTCACAATTCCATTAAATATTTTACCACTAACATAGTGTCCATGGCTTAGTTAAACCCTGCTGGTGGACATTTTCTACACTAAAACCAACAGCATAGCCCCCTTTAGGTACCTACAATACATGTGGTTGCAAGGGGGCCCTTAAATCATCTTTCACTTTGTGAGGGCACCACAAAAGCTGCTGCTGGTTGGGGAAAATGAGAAGAAAAATGTATTAATTTCATGATTATTCTGTTTAACCTGAACAGGCTGTGCTATGACCCTGTTAGGACAAAGCTGATAATGAACGTAAGCAAGGTAAGCATTAGAGAGATCAGCAGCCCAGTGTGACCAGTGTCCGTGCATACCTTGGATTTTAAAAAAAGCTAATACTTCTCATCTTCAAGGATGGTTTTCTCTTTTAGGGGGTTTTATAAATACTTGCAGAATACCAGATACTATAACTCTCAACTTCTTCACTGAAGAATTCAGCGCAATACCAATAATAGCAGAATAAAGGCTCAAAATCAGGAACACATTTTAAATATTACTCTGATTCAATGAAAAAGATAATAGAATAATACCTTTTGTATCATGTTTTTTTTTGGATGTTAAGTGTAAAACTCTAATGTCTGGATTTATTGACTGTCTGTAATCCCGAATGATTCGCAAGCAAATCAAACTTGTTACAAAGGACAACAAAATTATGTGCAAAATCAGGGAAGGTCTGAAATCAAGGACAGTGACAGGTTTGCATTACTCCTCACTGAGGTAAATAAAAGTGACCCATCCCTGCTGCTGTTTGACAACTGCTTAACAGCAGTCACTGGTCTGGTGTGCTGGTACCAGTGTTGCACAATGTATTGCTGAAATAATATATAATGTGATAATGTGTGTTTGTGAAAATGTTAGTGAGTTTTATCTGTGCACACGCAATAATGCCAGGACGCATACATTATTCTTCTGAGTGTTAGTAAACACTGTAGCTAACAAGAAATTATTTTTCAAAAGTAAGTCATAAAATGTATCCCAGAGCATTCAGACACTTAGATCGTCTAAGACTCTGGGGGATCCCTACTCCCCAGACTGTATAAATGGAGACAGACTGTGTGGAGACCCTAGAAACACTGTTGTATGAGGAAAAATGTGGTGAAAAAATATATATATTTTTCCTGATTATGCTCTTTAACCTGAGTAGGGCTGTGATATGATTCTGGTAGGATAAAGCTGATAATGACCTCTGCTCTCAACTGCATCCATTCTAAAACCAGCCCTGTTCGGATGTGTGTGTGTGTGTGTGTAGAGAAAGCTGCTGTAGATTAAAAGGGGGGGGGTTGTGGTGTTATTCCTCACAGTCAGATCTCAGAGATGTGCACATGAGGTCATTAAAACTTGTGTTTGGGCTGAGGACAGTGTGGTAATTGTTTCTTTTACTTTTCTCACATACCTCAGAGGTGTACAAAGAAGATTACTACAGCTTGTGTAGGAACAACAAAGTAGAATATGTTACTATAATCATTATTTTTTCACTCTCACAATCACATTTATATACAGGTGGCTGGCTTTGACAGTTTGGGTTGATGAGTGAGGAGACCTACTATGTATATGTATATTAGCAGTTCCTTGAAATACATGACTGGCAGTTTGAACCTCTGCCTTCATCCTAGTCTAACACCAGAGGGATGCATAAGCAGTCTTTTGGGGGGGATTGGGAGGCAGGCAGTTCCCAGATAGGACCTGTGTATCCAGACAACAAATGGTAGTTAGTTTATTGTGAGCTGCTGTTTTGTCTTCTTTGCCTTGGTACAACTTGTGTCTTCCTTGAAAGAAAAAAAAAACATAAATCTGAAATTCTTTTCTTATTTCCTAAATGGTTATTACAGTACTGTCTTTGTTCAGAAATTTTATGTTGAAAGGATGCAATGAAGACTAAAGCTGAACAGCAACACAATTTCTTTACTTAATCATAATTTCTGTTCAAGCCATTATTGGATGGAAAGGTGTTTAAAAAAAACTTTAAAATGCACTTCAGAGCATGTAGAAAGTTATAGCTTCTTGAAAATGTTGAAAGTAAGGCAAAATGTGAGAAAAGGAAGAAAAAAAGTAATATGCTATGGTATGGGGAGCCCAAGATGGGGAGGGGTAATGGGGAAGACTGGAGGCTATTGTGTGTATGGGGGAGGTCTGAAACAGTAGGCCTAGGGCACCATTTCACCTAATAACCAAGAACAGCGAACTGACCAAAAATACAAAAGTCCAGTTCCACAGCCACAGAAAATATCCAACACTTTATTGACAAGTTGAGCGCTTTCTTCCCACATTCGAGACTTCTTCAGAACATTTTCCATATGCACACATATCTCTTAAATAGCCATTAAAACCACCCCACCCATCCTATTATGTAATCACACAATGAATGCTTAAAGTCAACCACATCTTAAAACACATTGAAATACAAAAAATATACAAAAAGTAAATTAAGTTTCTATATTTTCAGAGCAAAGAAATGGCATAAATGGCTCACTTAAATTCTAAATTACTATAAATAGTACAAATATATATATTATAAATAAATATATATATGTGTATATATATATATATATATATATATATATATATATATGTTTATACACTATTAAGATAAAAAATATGTATGTATTATGTTAAAATTAAAAATGTCTTATAAATGTCCTATAACCAACAGTTCTGTGAAAACAGTCCTAAAAAAGCACAGGCCTGAAAAACAAAACCAGAATATTAAAAACAATACATGCTCTCAAAATATGGACATTTCATTTACTTTTCAATAAAGTGTTGGATATTTTCTGTGGCTGTGGAATTGGACTTTTGTATTTTTGACCATTTCACCTAAGTCCAGACCTGTACTTAGAGTTGCTGCAATATATCATTGCTGCAACTAAATGCCAGTAACTGTAAATGTCCCTTTTTGTGAGATGAACCAACACAGGGTAGTACACAAGTCTTGTAATGTAAGACTATTGTAGCTAAATGTCAGTCAGTGCATACTACTCCTAAAAGTTTCCAGCATGAACTAAAAAGTTGCTTAGGAAGGGTGGCAGCGACAGGGTGATACATAGAGTGGAAGTGCCTAGGGGGCCTCCAGCTTGATATCAGCTGGGGGCCCCCAAAATGCTAACACCGGCCCTACGTCTTTCAGCCTGCAATGGAGCAAGTTTTTTTCTGGCTATCCATATGCTATTATAGTAGATGATATTCTAGTAGGAGGCAATGATGAGGTCGAACATGACAGAAACTGCAAGAAAGTTCTGAAAAGAGCACATGAAGTGAATCTTAAGCTAAATCCTCAGAAGTGCAAATTCAGGCTACTTGAAGTTACTTATACTGGTCACTTGTTTACTAGTTCAAGCTTATGACCAGATCCTTCTGAGTAAACAGCAATTTGTGAGATGCCAGCTCCAGACAATGATCAAGCCCTAAAACATTTTCTTGGCATGGTCAACTATCTAGGCAAGTTCATTCCAGATTTAAGCCAACTTTCAGCACTGCTCAGAGAGCTGACACGCAAAGATGTAATTCTGGTCATGGTCAGAACAGTACCAAAGAGTATTTGATGTCCTGAAACAGAAAATTGCCACCCCACTAACTCTCAGCTACTATGATGCTCACAAACCAGTTACTCTTTCCTTTGATGCTTCTAAATTTGGTCTAGGTGTAGTCATTCCTCAATTGGGTGGACCGGTAACCTGTGCATCTAGAACTCTTACCCAGCCCGAGATGCAGTATGCCCAGTTTGAAAAAGAGCTTTTGGCAATTGTGTTTGCATGTGTAAAGTTCCATGATTATATTTATGGTCGACCTATCCAGTCTGAAACTGATCACCAACCTGTAGTCACTATTTTGAGAAAGCCCATGCATACAGCTCCAGCTAGACTGGAACACATGATGCTCAAATTGCAAAAGTACAATTTCAGTCTTGTTTACATAAAAGGCACATTTCTTTATCTTGCTGATACCTTAGCCAGATCTGCCAGAAAAAAAAAAACACAAAACAGCATAACGATGAGCAACTTGATTTCAAAGTCATGGAAGTGAGAAATTTTTCTTCTACATGTCTTGATGAGCTCAGAACTCACACAGCTTCAGATCCAGTTCTCCAGAACGTAAACCTGTTTATCCATCAAGGATGGCCTTCAAAACAGTCTTGTTTACCAGTAAAAGTATAACCTTATTTTCCATACAGAGATGAGATTTTGTCAGACAAAGATATCATCATGAAAGGTCCTAAAGTGATTGTTCCAAAGTCCTTGCAACAAGAGTACCTTAAAGTCTTGCATCGTGGCCACCCAGGAACTGATTCTACCAAAATAAGGGTGGGAGGACTAGTATTTTGTCCTTCTGTGTCAAGAGCTATCAAGAAAGTACTTTCATCTTGTTTAGTCTGTAATAGTACAAAGCCGCATTAACAAAAAGAACCATTTCAGTTAAGCCAGATTCCTGAATTACCTTGGTCGACAGAAGCCACAGATATCTTTGAGTGGAATGGTCAACATTATTTGGTGTTAGTAGACTCTTATTCAGATTGATTCGAGATTGACCTACTTCACAACCTAACTTTCAGTACTGTCATTACTAAGTTGAAGCAATATTTTTCTGTCCATGGTAGTCCGCATAGAGTTATTTCTGACAATGGTGAACAGTTTACAAGTTAATTTGCAGAAGAGTGGGACTTTGTTCATATTACGAGTAGTCATGAATATCCTCAGTCAAACAGCTTGGCTGAACATGAACATGCAGTTCAAAGTGCAAAACAGCTGTTAGAGAAATCCAGATGTGACAATACCAATGTTTTTCTCAACTTGTTAAATCTCAGAAACATTCCTTATGATAAACATCTTGGTTCACCAGCCCAGAAACCTATGTCGTGACAAGCCAGAACCACACTACCAATCAGTAGTAATTTGCTGGTTCCAAGTGCTAAGAACAACAAAGCAGTAGAAACCCAAACGTTGAAAAAGCGTTTGTCCTAGAAGTCTTACTATGATAAAACCAGCAAACCACTCAGTTTATTGAAAAAAGGGGAGATAGTGAGGATGCAGAAGTCAGAAGGTTTTGATTGCATTGGATTTGTGAAAAGTTTATGTCAAGAGCCGAGATAGTGCATTGTGGAATCACAAGGACTGGAATTCAGACGAACCAGCATTGCAGCATCTTGCCTGTGACAAAGACTCTAGTTCTCAGAGTGACTTGTCCAGTGTTCCTGTTCCAGAGAACTTTCCGTCAGCAATCCCTATTCCTGAGAAAATCTCTGAGACTCCTCAAGCAGAACGTTCCCAGTGACTGGTCCTGTTGCTAAACCCAGTTTTATTATGTTACGAGATCAGGTCACATCTTGAAACCTAGTTCCAGATACATGGCAACCTGGACATGACTGTTTTCCTTATTATTATTTGTATAATTGATGCCTATTGAAATATCATTGTTTATATGAGACAGCTCAGTAAAGTGGGATGATGTAGATCAGTGTGTGTGATATACCTTTAAGAAGCTTTCCATTGAGTTAGCATGTGCATATAAGTAGTGAGCACGTGTAAGCAAGAGTGCCATTTTGAGTGAGCAGCCAGAGTGAGAGCATGCAAGTATGTAGTCAGTCAGTTAATTAGATTGTTCGGTTGAGTTTAGTGTTTCTGCCATCCATCCTGATGTGTTTGTATACAATAAACTACTTAAATGAACACCCAAGCCTCAAGATCTTCTTAATGCACATAAGAAGAGCGACATGCAGGGACATCTTCAAGTGGTTACAGACAATACCATAGTCATGTGGTACATTAACAAACAAGGGGGAACCAGATTATTCCCCCTTTGCAGACTAGCCATGTTAGCTTCGGATATAGCTTAACAGTACAGTCTCAATGTACAGGCATCCTATATTCCTTCAGAGGAAAACTGTGAGGCAGACAAGCTGAGCAGGACCATGGCAGACCCTCATAAATGGAAACTAGATCAGTGATCTTTCCAAAATTTGATGCATCTGCAAGGGGGTCCTCAAGTAGATGTCCTTGCCTCCTCTTTGAACAATCAACTGGCAAGATTCTGTTCCAGGACTCCATGTAAAAAGGCCTAGAAAACAGATGCCTCTTCATGTTATGTTGTCCATATCTCGCCTTCGTTCTTGCTGTTTGGGTTCGGAGCCGATCCTTAGCTCCGACTCGGCCGTATACGATAGCTCAAGAGCTTTTACTGGCTCAAGGCTAGCCCCTATCCCAGCATGCCTAGTGGTAGTTCCCTAGATCTCGTTTGCCTCTTGCAGCGTCAAGATTGCAGATACTGGCTCAGTCTAAGTGTTTTTTCTCTTATTATATTTTTGAACAAAATTTTGTAGTCTAGCTTATTTATTTTGTTAACTGCAGTTATCCTTTGTATTTCTACCTATTCCTATTCCATCTGAGTGACTTGCTTTTGTGTGGATTAACCGTTTTTCTTTCTGGCCTTTCCCCTCTTCAAAACCCATTTAAATTAGAGGGTTCTTCTTTCCATTCTTGCCTTTCCTTTAACTTTTAAGGAGTTGCCGTTTAAGTTAGAGGCTCTCTTTAGGTGGGGAGTTCACCGTTTAACTTAGAGGCTGTCCCCCCTTCTCTGTTTTTCCTGTCTTTTTAAAAAAAAAAAAAGATATTCTTTGTCTGTTATTACATAGTTTTCTTATTAGTAGTCTATAGCCTTAGACATAGTGCTGTTCTCTATTATGTCCAAGGATACTACCAAGGATTCAAAACCTTCAGGTTTCAAAATGTGCAACTTGTGCTGCCAAAAGATGTCCCTTATGGACGGGCATATGAGTTGCATATATTGTTTAGGATCGGCTCACCTGCAGGATTCGTGCTCTATCTGCCATGTTTTTAGTTCACAAGTCCTGCAGGAAAGAAGAAACAAGTTAATCCTGAGAGATTTACTGAAGAGCCCCTTTGATACTGCTATGGAAGGACTCATCCAGCAAAAAAATTGGACAAAGACAAGCCTTCATCCTGTTCAGCTCCGAGTTCAGACCCGTCTAAGGACAAGAACAAGCTAAGTCAGACCTGACTTTCAGTTCCGACAAGACATCTTCACCTATGACTCCATCTGTGTTTTCGGAGCCAGCAAGGTCCCATAAGCGTTCCAGGTCTCCTGCCTTGGAACCGGTGTGGTCTGCTCCGCAGTCTCCATTATTACAATCTGTGGCGGGAAGTCACCGGTTTTCAACCCATTCCTCTCGGTCACCCAGGAGCCTCTCAGATGATGATGTGGAGAGGATGGTAAAGAGGCTTGTTAGGACACCAGCTTTAGCCAAAATACTTTCGGGCTCATCCCAGATGGAAATGGTGCCGACAGCCCAAACAACACCTGTCTCGATTCCTCCTCTGACTCCTTTGAGTTTGGAGCCATAGTGTATGGAAGTCATAGTGGTGGAACCATCAGTTCCAGTAACCTGCTCTGGTCTTTTGGTTCCGACTACTGCTCCAATCTCCTCGATACCCCCTTCTATCAAGGGATCTGGGAGCCGACGCTCCCTCCTCGGCTCCGAGGGGGGAGCAGCATTGGACCCTTGTCCGACCCTACTCTCCCTTTCAGAGCTTCGGCGCAGGTCAGCTCGGCTCCTACATCGGCCTCAGAGCCATTGCCCTCAGTTTGGAGGAAGTCTCCTGCTTCTTTGGAGCCGGAGATTCTTTTGGGTCCGGACCTCGATGCCTTTGAGGTGATGAGGAGTGTGCTGTCTACTGAGACAGCTCCACCCTCAGCTCCATTGGCTCCTTTGCCTTCGGTGCTGATGTCCACCTCCGAACCTCCCCTCCACCCCAAGCGTAGGGAACCCATGCTCCAGGATGCCCCATTGGGCGATCCCACCTCATCCGAAACCTCTCCTGAGGATCCCTCGGAGGAGGTCCCTCAGAAGAGGACTTGCAAGAGGAAGCATCTGGACTCCCGAGTCCTTGACATCAGACACAGATTTGGATGACTCAGAAGGGTCCCCCCTCCGAAGATGTCTCTTTTTCAGACATCTTAGAAATCCTTAGAGGGGTGACTGGAAGTCCCTTGTCCCTTCTGAAGATAAGTCAGTGTACCTAGATGCATTCGGTTCCCGACCCTCTACCTCATGTCTATCTCCTCCTTTCGATCCATTATTGCACGTAGTGAGTCGAAAGGTTTGGAGCTCTCCAGACATGATGAAACCAGTTCCGCGGAGGCCCAATAAATTCATTACAGTCCCTTAAGACAGGGTCTTCTTATCTATAGGTGTTCCCATTGATGCTATGGTGGTGGCAGCATCCACCATGAAGGAACTAGCGGAAACTTCTTCATCTGTCCATCCGCCAAATAAAGAGTCTCATACAATGGACAGATACGGGAAGCTTATGTTTTTTTCAGTAACCTCTACACTCAGTTCACTGAACTATTTGTCCCACTTTACAAGGCTTCAAAGGGATCTCCTCAAGGAGTTAGGATCTTACAGCTGTGGGAGCCTTGGACAAGCCGGCTTCTCAGCTTGCGACCTTGACTTCAGTGGTTAACTCCTCCATGTGGCTCATTTCTTATGCAGCCAATGGGGCAAGCAGAGTGGCAGGCATGGGAGTAGCCTGATGCAGACACTCCTGGATGCACCTTTGTCATTTTGCAGAGCCCTTCAAGTCTTCCTTTACCAATGCCCCCTCTGACAGCTCGTCCCTGTTTGGGCCTCAGGTAAAAGAGACTCTTACCAGGTGTGAACAGGATGGCAAAACTCTCTCTGCTGTGGGAGTATGTTTTTCTGCTCCATCTAGGCCCTATCCTAAAGGCCAGAAGAGCAGGAAAATGTGGTTCCGTAAATCCCAGGGAGCTTCGCCTGACACACGTGGAGATTTTTCCCCCAGGGGCAGAGGGGGAAATAACAATGAAAGATGCCGACCTTGCAGCAGGCGGAACCGCAGAATCAGGGTGACAGAGATACCTTCTCTGGTAGGCCCTTCCAGCACTCCTGAAGGGAGGCTCAACTGTCCAACTCCAGAAACAGTCGGGGGCGATTATCCTTGTACCCAAAAGCCTGGCAGACAATCACAGAAGATACATGGGTACTATATATAATATCCGGAGATTACAATATCCCCTTCTCCCAACTTCCCCTGTCAAAAAGACAATACTCTATCCCAGATGTTCCACCCAGTCTTTGGGATCAAGCAAACTGAGAGATTCAAAGGTTGCTAAGAAAAAGAGTCATCCAGGAAGTCCACACAGACCAAATCGGATCTGGAACTTACTCAAGGTTCTTTTTAGTTCCAAAGAAAACAGGGGACTGGAAACCCATTTTGGATCTCAGCAGGCTGAACAAGTCAGTCAAGAAAACAAAGTTCCGGATGGTAACACTGCAGTCCATTCTTCCCTTTCTGGGACAGGACAATTGGATGTGTTCTATCGATCTCCAGGATGTGTACTACCACATAAAAATGGACAGACGGTCAAGTAGATATCTACGCTTCCGGTTGGGAGCCAGTCACTATCAGTTCAGAGCTCTGCCCTTTGGTCTCACCACAGCCCCCAGGGTGTTCACCAAATGCATGGCAGTAGTTGCGGCTCACCTGAGGCATCAAGGATTCCAGGTGTTTCCATATCTAGATGACTGGCTCCTTACTGCCACCACAGAGCATCAACTAATTGGGGTAAGGGAATCCACAATCTGCTCTTGCTCTCAACTTGGGATCACCATAAACTATGAAAAATCTGCCTTGTTGCCTTGTCAATATATTACCTTTATAGGGGCTTATTTAGACACAAGGGCCTTGATAGCAAAGCTGCCTCAAGAAAGTGTATTAACGATCCATCGCCAAATTGTCATGCTGTTCACACAAAAGAGAATTCAAGCAAGATTTGTCCTCAAGGACCTGGTTTCTATGGCAGCGGCAATCTGGTCACTATGGCTCACTTCCACATGAGAATTCTACAGTGGCTTCTATTTGCACAATGGTTATTCCAGGATTTACCCATGTCGCATCAGATTCTGATCACGGAATCCTGCAAAAGGGATCTGGAGTGATGGCTTCACTCCCCTATGGTGACAATAGGCAGGCCATTTCTACCTCCCAACCTGTAGCCACAGTGACCATGGACGCTTCGCAGATAGGGTGGGGTATTATCTGGGACAGACTGTTCAAGGGACGTGGCAGGAACACGAGTACTACTTGCACATCAATGTCCTGTAGATGAGAGTGGTGCTCCTGGTGTTGCAAGCACTTCAGGACACTCTACCTATAGGGATTATAGCAATTCAGACGGACAATATTTCAGTAGTATGGTACATCAACAAACAGGGTGGAACCAGGTCTTACCCCTAGTGTCGAGAGGCTCTACTAGTTTGGCAATGGGTGATGTCTTACCAATGCTTTCTGGTTGCAACGCACATCCCAGGGAAATTCAGCGTGATAGTGGACAAGCTCAGACTGGCTATCCTGATGCCCCATGAGTGGTGCCTGAAGCAGGAAGCTGCGGACTTGAATTTTCACAAATGGGGCCAGCCATGCTGCAATCTGTTTGCCACCCGTCTCAACAACAAATGCAGCAGCTTATTTTGTCCTAGTCCCACCACCTGGACAGTCACCCAGGGACGCACTTGTTCACAATTGGCCCCCAGGACTGCTTTATGTTTTTCCACCTTTTCCCCTGATCCCCAAGGTTCTTCAGAAAGCACAGTCGTTAGGTTGCAAGTTAATCCTCATTGCCCCTTACTGGCTTCGTCAGATATGGTTCCCATTCCTTTGGCCTCACCTGCAAGTGAAGCCATGGATCCTGGACCCAGTGCCAGATCTTTTGAGGCATCAGTCGGGTGGCTCTCCATCCTTCCATTCAAACTCTAAAGCTCACAGCTTGGTTTCTCCACTTCCTGTCTTAGCCAGGCTTCCCAATGTTTCTCCAGCAGTTCAGCACATTTTGATTTCCACCCATAAGCCCACTACTGGGAAACTTTATACTAGTAAATGGAAGAGGTTCTCTTGTTGGGCAGGCAAAAATCAGGTTGATCCCGTTACTGCTCCCATTTCAAAGATTCTTGAATTTCTTGCTGAAACCTTTGACCAAGGAGCAGCTGCAGCTGCTATCCGAGTTCAAGTTAGCTGCCATTTCTAATTTCCATATGGGAGAAATGGGTTCCAATAGCATATCCCATAGGTATGCAAGGCATTCCTAAGAGGTACTACCCTATTAAGACCTCCGATAAGAGAACCTCTCCCCCCCGGAATCTAAATTTAGTTTTAGACGCTGTGATTCGTTCTCCCTTCGAACCATATGCTTTTTGTCCACTCAAATTTCTGACTTGGAAGACCCTTTTCTTGGTTGCAATTACCGCAGCTAGAAGGGTTTCAGAATTACAGGCCTTATCTATTTGTCCCCCATACTTGATTTTTCATAAAGATGGGGTTTCTCTCGGAATCAACTCCTCCTTCTTACTACAATTTGAATCAATCCATAGAGCTTCCTGTGTTCTTCCCCAATCATGGCAACAAGGCAGAGTATAAGCGTCATCAATTGGACGTTCATAGACAGCTATGTTTCTATTTACACAGGACCAAGGACTTTAGAAAATCTGACCAATTGTTCATATTCTTTATGGACAATAAAAGTGGTTGTGCAGTCTCAAAGGTTACTTTATCAAAGTGGCTTTCAGGCACTATAAAACATGTCTACGAGTTACGTAAACAAAAACTTCCAGGGAATATTAAAGGGCACTCAACAAGGGCCTTGTCTACCTGTATTGTCTTTCAAGCCAGATTGGCTTTGGATTCGATCTGTGCAGCAGCTACATGGGCTAATCCTCATACCTTTATCACTCATTACAAAGCAGATGTAGCCTCCCGGAACAGGGCATCCTTTGGTTCCACGGTCTTGAAGAGTTTTTTCCAGTGAACCACCCAAGAATCAGGTGTTGGGGAGATCAAGCACAACAAACGTGGAACATTATGGTGAGCACATACCTTCTTTTTTTCTCTTCCTTGGACAGGAATGTTCCTGTATGCTTTTCCACCCTTTTCACTGATATCCATAGTACTTCTGAAAATTCATAAAGACTCCCACAAGATCATTGTGGTGACTCCCTTCTGGCCCATTCATTTGGAAATGGCCAGGGGGGGGTAGTTATCACAAGTTTCCTCACAGACTGGATCCACTCACACAAGAACAGGGATGTTTGGTACACCCTGACACCAGTCATCTTCAGCTGACTGTCTGGATGATAGAGTCTGAATTCCTTTTAGGCACCTGTTTACTGAGGATGATCTGCAGGTACTAATGGAGGCAAGAAAGCCTGCTACTATAAATTCACATATATTAGCAAATGAAAATGGTTTTCTAGTTGGTGCTACCAACCTAACCAGAACCCATTCAGGGCTAGTTGTTCTCTGGTACCTTTCTTATTATTCTGTCAAGGTTCATTTATCATCCATTTCAGCATGTCTGCCCATGGATCCTCCTCTTTCAATGTGGTCACATGTCAAAATGTTCTTGAAAGAGGTTTTGCATAAGTGGCCTCCAAGAAAACTGGTGGTCCCTCCTTGGGAATCTTAATTTTGTGTTAAAGAAGTTAACACATCCTCCATTTGAAGCAGCTAATCTGGCTAACTTGAGGTTCTTAACATGGAAGACAGTTCTACTGATTCCTCTCACCTCTGCTAGAAGGGTAGCTGAGTCGCAAACTCTAATGGTGAGCCAGCCATATTTCATTTTCCATAGGGGAGGGTTTCCTTGAGAACTAATCCTTCTTTTGTGCCAAAAGTGGTATTCAAGTTTATTTTAAGCCAAACTATCCATCTCCCATTTTCTTTCCTGATCCTAAAAGTAAGAAAGAAAGGATACTCCTTACTTTGGATATCCACAGACAACTCGGGTACTATCTTGACAGAACTAAATCTTTTACATCTTTGGATCAATTGTTCTTTTCTTGTGAAGGTAAGAAGGGACAACGTGTAAAAAAATATTTTCAAAAGGTTGTCTAAGGCTATTACCATTTGTTATACTCATCATAGCAAAAGTATTCCAGGCAGGGACAGGGCCCACTCTACCAGGGCCGTGACCTCATCTATGGCTTTTTGGAAAGGTTTGGATCCTAGAAATATTCTAGAAGCTGCTACTTGGAGCTTTGTACACACTTTTAACAAAGCACTATAAGCTTGAGTCTCTGTAGGTCCAGATCAAGCTTTGCTTGGACCATTCTCCAGGGGCTTCTCCTTCCATCTCCCAAATTTAGTTGGCTAAGGTATTCTACTCCTGTAGTTAAGGCTACAGTAGTAGTGATCAGTATGATGAACATAGTACAGTTGTGTAAGTTAAACTTATCATAACAGTAGATGTTTGAATGATCACACCTTATGGCAGCTGCTCTCTCCCTCCATTCCCCTTGTTTTATGGTGTGTTTTTTTATGCCAGGGTGTGGACATCTATTTTTTCTTGTTCCTAACATTGTCCTTTTAGTGTTTATCCTCCCTCCCTCTCTCTTCTTGAAGGAAAGCTCTGAAAGGCTTCATGCTCATATTTGTCTTTTAGTCAGCTCAGCTCAAGCTGCTTGACATTTTGGCCACATGAAATGTTCCCTGCAGCTTTGGAAGCTATCAGGCTGTTATATCCTTGGCAGGAAATAACCCATATTGTTATGACTATCACGGCAGTGATCATTTGAACATCTACTGTTATGGTTAGTTCAACTTATACAGTTCTAATTTTATAATATGGTTAAAGAAGGTTTTGTTGCTATCCTCTCTGTGGTGGCTATTTTTACATCTGGCTTCAATTGATTTGACCAGGGCCCAGAGTATTTTGTTTAGTTTGCCAATAGCTTTTTCTGGCATCTTGAAAATTAAATTTATTTTTGTGTGCAATGATTTTTTTCTTTTCTTGTAGAGCCTGTTTATATTAGGGTTCCACCATAGGGATTTATTTTTGAATTTGGCATTGTATTTAGTTTTGAGGAGGACTGATAAATCTATGCAGCTATTTATATGCATAGAATTTGGTAATAAAGGATTCCACATAATCAGTGGAGTCATCAATACCGAAGGTACTTTTGAATTTAGCCAAGTCATCACTCAGTTTTAGTAGAATACTGTTCTCTTATTTTTTGAATACTGAGGTGTTGCACATTGCTTCAGTCTTATGGTGAATGTGACTGACTTGTGGTCTGATTTCGCCAGGGAGGAAGTTACAATTCCTGGGGAGCAAAGCTATGTCATATTGTTAAGGACCAAATCCAAGACACTGTTGCCTATTGTTGTAGTGGAGACTAACTGGTCCAGAGAGTTTGTATTGATAAAGTCTAGACATTTCTGGGCATACATATTTGAGGATTTATATCTCTCCCTGTTTATGGAGAAGTAGTTGAAGTCTACCAGGAGAATGGTGTTTGGTTTAACACATAAAGACTTCATACCAGTTTGGCAGGAGATGTGGGTTGAGCGAGACATGGTGGGAGTCCTATAGTTAGTTATGATATGAGAAGAGGTTTCGTTACTAGTAAGTTGGACAATGGAGGAGTTCCAGGTCATTATGTTTCCTAATGAGTCTGAAGATGAAATGCTGAAGATGAAATGATTGTTTAAGAATATGGAGACTCTTGCATCATTAGTGCCATTGTCTAATGCAGTGGGTCTGAACATATTATAGGCATTGAAACCTTAAACTAATGGAGTGCTTTCTTTGTCTTGAACCAGGTCTCTGTGATGATACATGTATCAGTGTTTTGCAGGGTAAGGAGTGCTTGTATGGTGTGGAGGTTTTTGGGTTCTTAATGTTGAGCAGCAATATGTTAATGTTATCCAGATTCTGTTTTGTTGTGGTAGAAGCTTAAGAAGACTGACATTGTCTAAAAATACACTATGGGGATGGACAAGTATTTAGCCAATATACAAAAAGCATGGGGGGGGGGGAGCAGGCCATGCCTGGCAAAACAGTTGTCTACCATTTTCTCCCAGGCTGATATTGTACCCCTTTAAATGACAACAGAATCTAAACCATTTGTTGAAAAGAATAATATTTTGTTTATATTGTAACATCATTTATGTTGATGGCAGAATGCTGCTCAAAGCTAGGCTCATACCAGCATCAGACACATAATCAGAGAGCTCCTTCACGTCCTTCCTCATATAGTCCAGGGAGGTAAGTATCAAATAATTTATATGTATGTGTACTATGAGTGTGCCATTTGTGCACTTGTGGTACAAGAACCTGAGTTCTTGTGTAATGAAGTGAATCCAGGCACCTGATAGGCAACTGACAATGACCCTCTCCGTGTACTGCCTGGTGTGTCTCATTGTGGAGTTACCTATGAGTAGGTTATTAGATTATGTGGAGAGTTGTCTTATAAGCTTTTGTACTGAGTCAGTATTACTCTTAAATGTATGATGTTATGTTGTCCTATCTCGCCTTCATTCTTACTGGATGGGTTCGGAGCCGATCCTCGACTCCAACTCAGCTGAATATAGTAGCTCAAAGTCTCTAACTTGGTTCGTGGCAGGAAGGTATCCCATCATGCAGTGGTGTAATTCCCCAGATCTCTTTTGCCGCTTTATGAGTTCAGATGGTTCTCTAATTGGCTATGGCTGTCCTTTAAAAAGTTTCTTTTTCCCCCCTTTATTAAGCTATTTTTAGCTTTAATAATTGCTTAGTGCTAGTAGTTAGTGGTTTTCTCTGTAGTTTAACTGTGTGCATACCTCTCAACCTGGAAACATCAAAAATCTGGACAAGGCCCATGGAAAATAGGTACAAATCTGTACGCTGATTAACATAAAATTAGCATGCATAATTATGCAACCCCACCTACTCCAATGGAATAATGGGATGCCAACTTTCAAACGCAAACTGAAGAACAGACAACCAAAATATGGCACTACAGTCCGCCTGCAGCCATTCCAATGTCCCATTACCTGGCTATTTCTCCCTATTTACCATAAACA
This sequence comes from Protopterus annectens, assembly GCF_019279795.1. Classification (NCBI taxonomy): domain Eukaryota; kingdom Metazoa; phylum Chordata; order Ceratodontiformes; family Protopteridae; genus Protopterus; species Protopterus annectens. The sequence goes on from NC_056739.1 coordinate 1,792,032,476, forward strand.
CTAATGTGCATACAACTGCTTTACTTCTACATTGATTATTTGGATTTTATTTTTACATTTTATAGCACAATGCACAAACACTAATAGACATCTGCTTAACACAGCAATACTGTCTCACAATGAAAATAAACATAGCATTAAAACTTCTCTGCCCTTGAAACTCACATTCATTGAAATAGCATTGAAACCCATACCACATCCAAAGAAAATGCATCTGGCCAGTGGTGGATAAAGATTATCTTTGGGCTGTTTTCAAATCATAGGCCCCTTGCACACAAAACAAGAGAGATACATGTGTTCTTTGACACATCTTCCTGACTTTATTAAATTATTTTCCTTGTATAATACAGCACACTTGTTAGACTTAGAGCGCATTTTAAATTTGTTTGAACATTTTTCCAGTATGCAATGAAACAAAATGAACCAATGACAAAACTGCCCAATTCAGAACATTTCCATCATAAAAATCTACTTACACACACACACACACACACACACACACACACACACACACACATTTTTTTCTTATAATGCAGCACAGAATATAATCATTCTGATTTTCTCTTCCTGAATTTGGGTTAATATTTTTTGCTGTTTCCACTGAGACACAAATGCCCTTGTGCATGACATTTTCTCAATTCTGTTCTATCTTTAGCTACACCCTTGACTTGTCACGGTACAACACAGTACAGTATCAACAATGCATCTACATACTGTGGGAGTAGAACCCACAGTCTTCTGCATCAAAAGCAAGTATTTAACCTATTATGGTATTAACAATGCAAGCAGACTCAGCATAAGCAACACTAAACTTATTTTCCCCTGAAGCTGTCAGCTCCTTGTAAAATCCACTCAACGCTCAACTTTATCCCTCAACTTTGCAGCACAAGAAATCTAAAAAAAAAACACATTTTTTTTGGGGGGGTGGTGGTACAAAAGCCCAAAAAACAGTGACACATTTTAAACATTGCTCGTATAATTTTGGAAAGTTGCTAGAATAAAATGTGTTACCAACATGCATTTCACTGCCAAGGCTTGAACCCAGGACCCTGTGCACGACAGTCAGAGAAACATACCACTATGCTAAATCAGCAGTTTCCTGAAAGATAGGAACTTTAGGAAGACTGAAACTTAAATGGCTATCATTTAGTGAATTCAGTTCTCACTTCTCACCGTAAGCTCTCAACCTCTTGGCACAAAAAACCTGGACAAAGCCAATAATGGGGGAATACAGAATTCAGTTCTCACTTCTCACCATATATACTCTCAACCTCTTAGCACAAACATACCTGGACAAAGCCATTAATGGGGGAATACAGCCCCAAAAGTAGGGACAAATTTCTAATACTGATCTTATAAACTTAGAAAATTGCTAGAATAAACGGTTTTGTGTTACTATTTATTTTCTGAAGAATATAAAGTCTGAAATTCAAATGCCTGTCATTATTTAGTGAATTCAATCCTTCACTGATTTGCAGCAAAAATCCAGAAAACCACAGATTTTTATGAGGAACAGAACAAAAATATGAAGCATAAATCTGTGAAATTTTCAAAAGTGGTGGTGGGTGTAGAGTTTAAGCTCTTGTCACCTGTACCCAAGGTACAGGGTTTGAGCCTGAGTATCTCTTCTAGCCACCAGGTATATTCACCTGGGGCATTTTACACACCCACCAGCTTACACACACACACACACACACACACACACACACACACCAGCTTCCATAAATACCAATACCTCTGGAAAAAAATGGCAGCAACCTTCTGCAAACCAAAATGGCAGGTTAGACACACTAGCTGAGCTTCCAAAAATACCAATACCTCTGCAACTAACAGAAAAAAATGGCAGCAACCTTCTGTAAACCAAAATGGCAGCTTACACACACCACCAGCTGAGCTTCCATAAATACCAATAACTCTGCAACCAACGGAAAAAATGGCAGCAACGTTCTGCAAACCAAAATGGCAGCTTCCACTTCCATAAATACCACTGCAACCAATGGCAGGTTCCAATCCTCCGTCCATAGCCTCTGCATTTGCAAACAACTTAAATTGCTGTGTGGGCAATGGCAATATACCTCTGCAACCAATGGCAGCTTCCAAAGGCAGGCTGGCAGCTTCCTCCATCTATAACCTCTACATCTGTCCGGGCAATATACCTCTGCAACCAATGGCAGCTTCCTTCATCCATAAGCTCTGCAAACAGTGTAAATCTCTGTTCGGGCAAATGGCAGCTCACAAATCTCAGAGAAACAGCAGCTCTGTAGGCAGCAAAGCATTTATATCCTGTTCTTGTTAACGAAAGCCGGAAATGCATGCACTTTGAGCCCTTGAGCTCAAATCCGACAGGCTGGCAGGCCGTTTCACAGAGGTAACATCATCATGCACATGATGACGTCAGCTACCCCAGAAAAAAAAATTTAAATAAAAAATGCCAGGAATTTAGGAAATTAAGGGGTGCCACTCGGGAATTATGGCACCCTATTATTTGGTCCCCAAAACTCAGTAAAAATTGAATAATTCAGTACAGCTGGGAGGTATGACTGTGTGCTGCCCTTTTGAGTGCAATTTATCTTCCTGTGTATGCTTTTAGTGTCTGTCGTTAGTCGCAAGGCCCTTTTGTTTTATTCCCATTTTTTGGTAGTGATGTAGTGAAGTGTTAAGGTAGAAGTTAGCCTTTATACTTATATTGGCTCGTTTCGGTTAGAGAGCTAATTTTACTGTTGTGTATTCGTCTCGCTCGCAACTCTATTAGGTCTGTTTAAGTTAAAGGGCCTAGTGCCTGTTTAATTTATATGGCAGAGTTGTTCCCCTTGTTCCTATCTTGTAGATGTATTTATAGTATTTTGTAGTGTTTTATAGTGTGGTAATACTGTTTCAGACAAAACATTTTTGTGTGTGTGTGTGTGTTAAGTTTTAGAAATGGAACCCAAGCCTTCAGGGTTCAAAAAGTGTCCAAAATTCTCTCAGAAGATGTCCATCACTGACGGGCATAACATTTGTGCCTATTGTTTGGGGGCATTCACCTCCAGGAAACTTGTACCTTTTGTCACTCCTTTAGCTCTCGTGTTCTGCAGGAGAGAAAGAATAAGCTTATATTCAAAGGGCTCCTGAAACCTTCCTTTGAGGAGGCACTATATAGCGCTTCCTCTTCCAGCAGATCCCCTTCGTCAAAGAGTGATAAGGCTTCAAAACTGCCATCTTTAGCTTCTTCGGCTTAGTTGGAGCTGCCTCTAAAACTGGCTAAAACCTCTGTTGCATCGATCTCCTCAGCTCCACAGCCCTCAGAACTGATGGAGATCATAGACTTGGGCATATCTAGTCCTTCGGCTCCAAGGTCTTCAGAGCCAAAACAGACTGTTCTTCGGAGCTGGTCCACTGACTTATTACCGGTCTCCCCTACCTTGAGATCTCCCATTTTAGAGAGATCTCGCTCACCAACCCTCTCCTCCAGGTCCTCTAGGAGCTTATCAGACGATGAAGTGGACAGGATGGTGCGCAGACTTTTGAAATCAGCGGCACTGGCTAAATTGTTTTTGGCTCCGACCCAGTCGGTTCTGGAGCCAGTTAAGACTATGACTATTACAGCCACTACGATTTCTCCTCCAAGCCAAGCTGGATCTTTGGAGCCGGAATGTCAGGCACAGCTTGCTGTAGATTCTTCGGTTCTGAGACCCCTTCCAGAGATTTCAGAACTGATCCCTGCTCAGACTCTCTCGGTGCTGTCCGGTGTGTCTAGGGGCCGAAGCTTTCCAGTCGACTTCACGGGGGACGCTTGGACCTGAGTTTCTTCGGTTCTGAGTTTACTTCTCGGAGCTTCAGCTCGGCTAAGCTTGGCTCCTGCATCAGCCTCAGAGCTGATCTTCTTGGAGCCAGCGATTCCCTCTGTTTCCTCAAAACTAGAGGTTTCCTCGGAGCCGGGAAGATCTGTCTTCGAGCTGATGAGGAGTGTGCTGTCCCCTCCTACAGCTCTACACAAGGATACTGATATTCTTCCCCCAAAAGCATCAGCGTCTGTCTTGGCACCACCCCTTCCACAGGACAGCAGACATCCAGAGCCTTAGGGAGCCCCATTGGGCGAGCCCCACTCTTCTGAGACCTCCCCAGAATACCCTTCTGAGGAGGCCCACCAAAAGAGAACATACAAGAGGAAGCATATTGACTCCTGACAATTCCATCACCTCTGACACTGACCTTGAGGAATCAAAAGGGTCCCCACGGTCGTCCTCTGAAGATATCTCCTTCACAGATATCCTGGAGATCCTGAAACAGAGAGGAGGCTGGAAATCCATCAACTCTTCTGATGAGGAGTCAGTGTACCTGAAGGCTTTTGGATCTCAACCTTCAGCCTCCTGGGTGTCTCCACCTTTCGATGAGCTACTGGACTTGGTTATTCGAAAGGCATGGGAGTCACCAGACACTATGGAACCAGCCCCTTGGAGGCCAAATAAGTTCTTGTCAGCACCTGCGGAAAAAGAATTTCTGACAAAAGGTGTCCCTGTAGATGCTATGTTGGTGGCAGTAGCCACCAAGAAGGAACTCTCTGAAATGTCCTCTTATGTCCATCCACCGAACAAGGACTCCCGGACAATGGACAGATAAGGGAAGGGTGTTTTTTCGTCAGCGATGTTTTCCCTTAGATCGCTGAACTATCTTTCACACTTTATGAGGCTACAACGAGATCTCCTGAAGGAGTTAGGAGACACTCTCCAAGGTTCATTGGCTGCGGGGGTGTCAGAAAAGGTCAATTCTCAGCTATCTACCTTAAATTCCATCGTTAACAACTCCATGAGGCTAATATCCTATTCTGCAGATGGAGCGAGAAGGGCAGTGGGTTCCAGAGTTTCCCTGAGGAGGCACTCCTGGATGCGCTTGTGCAACTTTGCGGTGCCCTTCAAGTCTACCTTTACCAATGCCCCTTTTGATGGTTCCTCACTTTTTGGACCTAAAGTCAAGGACACACTCACCAGATGCAAGCAAGAAGGGAAAACTCTCTCTGCCATTGGGGTACGTTTTTACGTTCCTTCAAGACCTTATCCTAAAGGTCAGAAGACTGGGAAAATGTGGTTGAAAAGATCCCAGGGAGTTTTTCAAGATGCACGCGGTGAATCCTTCCCCAGGGGCAGAGGGGGGAGGCAATAATGGTAAATGCCATCCTAGAGGCAGAGGGGGTCCCCAAAACCAGGGTGACTGCAATTCCTTTCGCAGCTGGCCCTACAAGCGATCCGAAAGGAGGCCCATCTGCTCTACTCTGGAGACAGTCGTGGGGGTGCGTTTCTTTATACCCAGAAGCCTGGCGAGATATCACAAGAGGCAAGTGGGTACAAAGTAACTGACCATAGGACAACCTTTTGTCCTACAACTACCAGTAGCTACAGTGACCACGGACACTACTCAGGTAGGGTGGGGGCATTATCTGGGAAGGACGGTCCAAGGCACATGGCAAGAACACGAGGGCCATCTGCACATCAATGTCCTAGAGATGAGAGCAGTGCTCCTAGCGTTGCAGGCACTCCAGGATTCTCTTCCACTAGGAATGATTGCGATCCAGCATGTCTGTAGTCTGGTACATAAGCAAGGAGGAACCAGATCATACCCCCTTTGTCAAGAGACACTGAAAGTATGACAATGGGCAATTTCTTCCTAATGTTTTCTGATAGCAACCCACATCCCGGGGAAATCCAACGTGATAGTGGACAACCTCAGCAGGGCGATCTTAATGCCTCACGAGTGGTCTCTAAACCAAAACATAGCAGAAGAGATCTTCTGAAAATGGGGCCAACCTTGCTGCGATCTTTTTCCCACTCCCATGAATGCCAAATGCAGCAGCTACTTTGCCCTAATCCCCCCTTTGGGGGAGACATGGAGAGATGCACTTGTTCACAATTGGCCCTTGGGACTTCTGTATGCTTTCCCCCCTTTCCCCTCATAACCAAAGTCATCCAGAAAGCGAAAGTTTTGGGAAGCAGACTGATTCTCATTGCCCCATACTGGCCTCACCAGATTTGGTTCCCTTTTCTCTGGTTTCACCTACAGGAGAAGCCCTGGGTTCTGGACCCCGTTCCAGACCTCCTGATTCATATGTCTGGAACTCTTCATCCTGCTCTCCAAACCCTCAATTTGACAGCATGGCTGCTCCACTCCCAAACTTAGTCAGGCTTCAAGACTTCACACCAGCAGTAAAACACATTTTGGTATCTTCTCACAAGGGTTCAACAAGAAAGTTATATGTTAGTAAATGGAAGAGGTTCTCCTACTGGGCACAAGGGAAAAACATTGACCCTTTCTCTGCCCCAATCAGTTCAGTTTTGGAATTTCTTGCAGAACTTTTTCAGCAAGGCTCTGTGGCAGCTACAGTTAGAGTCCAACTAGCTGCAATATCTAATTTCCACATTGGTGAATATACTCCTAACCTGATGTCACGCAAATTGTGTAAAGTGTTTCTAAAAGGCACTTGTTTATTGAGACCTCCCATTAAACAGCCTCTTCCTCCATGGGATTTGAATTTTGTCTTGACTCACCTAACTTTACCTCCTTTCGATCATCATCTTGCAATTTCAAATTCCTTTCTTGGAAAACTGTTCTTCTTGTAGCCATTACATCTTCAAGAAGAGTCTCAGAATTGCAAGCTCTATCCATCAAGCCACCATACCTGATTTTCCATAGGGACAGAGTATCCCTACCTACTAACCAGTTCTTCATGCCAAAAATTTGTTCCCAAACCAATCTAAATATGTTGAGCTCCCAGTGTTTTTTCCCAATCATAGCAACAAGGCAGAGTACAACCTTCACCAATTGGATGTGCATAGACAGCTTAGGTTTTATCTGCACAGAACTAAAGATTTCAGAAAACAGATCAATTGTTCATTTCCTTTTCTGAAGCAAAAAATGGCATGGCAGTTTCAAAAATTACCCTTTTTAATTGGCTGTCAAATTGTATTACCTTTATATACTCCTCTAATGACAAGAGTTTACCATTCAAAGTTAAGAGCCACTCGACCAGAGCATTAGCAACATCCTCTGTTTACCTGGCCAGATTGTCAATGGACAGTATTTGTGCTGTTGCTACATGGGCCTCATACATTTATTACTCATTACAAAGTGGATTTGACCTCCAGGGACAGGGCCTACTTTGGTTCCACTGTGCTGAAAGATGTTCTTCCATGAGCCACCCGGGGAAAAGGTGCTAGGGACGCTGTCCCATACAGTAAGAATGAAGGCGAGATGGGACAACATAACATGAAGAAGTTATGTACTTACCATAACATTCCTTGTTTGTTGTCCATCTTGACATTCATTCTTATGACCCTCTCACCTTCCCCCAGCGAAGGACTCCTAGAGGACCTAGAGGTGAGGTTTTCCTTCCTTACTAAGTAGCTCCTTTGTGGGTATTTTTTTCCTTATTGTTTCTATGCCTGCTGTATCATGGGTAGTTTTTCACAAATTATCTATAGTTGGCAGCAAACAAGATCTGGGGAATTACACCACTGCATGATGGGATACCTTCCTGCCACGAGCCAAGTTAGGGACTGCGAGCTAGTATATTCAGCCGAGTTGAAGCCGAGGATTGGCTTCAAACCCATCCAGTAAGAATGAATGGCAAAATGGAGAACAAACATGGAACGTTATGGTAAGTACATAACTTTTTTTTTTTATATTGGGTGCTGTTTCTGTTATGTGTTTGTGGGGCTGTGAGGGTACTTGTTTCATTAGGTTACTTTTAGGAGGCCTCTGTAGTTTAGGTAGGTTACTTGTAAGAACCTCAGCATATGAAGATCTATATGTGTGGTCTGAGCTGTGTGTGCTTTGTTTAATGTGGTGTTATGTGGTACTGACAAACTGCTTGTTATTTCGTGCAGTTTTATGTGAGAGCTTTACCTCCAATAACATTCTATAACTATGTCTTTAACACACTGTGTGCACTGGTTTTAGTTGTAGATGATTTTCTGTGGACAAGAGACAATTACTACATTGTCTCAGGATGCCCATTTCAACCAAACTGACTACAGAGACAGTTTGAAAGTGCAATTCCATGGTTTCAGTTGCTTACTAATGTGGTCTGTAGGTGAAGTTGCTCCTATTAGGTTTGGAGTTGATTCTCTGGAGGTGCTATCCATCTTAAACACTCTAAATCTACACATGAAAAGCAATTTGCCACCTACTGCAAGCCTGTCTATTTAAAGTGAACAATCTTAAGTCTACACACAAAGAGTAACATGGCACCTACTGAAAACCCATCTAACCAAAGTGAACAATCTTAAGTCTACACGTGAAGAGTAATATGCCATCTAGTACAAACCTGTGTCTAAAGCAATCTAAATTTACACATGAAGAGCAATGCACCACCTAGCACAAACCAGAGCATCTTTGTGCAAATACTATTTAAAGTGCAACATGAATTAGAGGAGAAGCTTATTTAGATAAAAGTAAGGCTCTATTGCCTTTGTCTATGCAGTGTAGTGTGCTGTGACACTGTGATGGGTAGCATTATGCTAAATCCTTATATTTATAATACAGACTTCTGTTCTTAGTTATGACACTGTGAGAGACCTTTTGTGGTAATTTCAAATGTTAAGTTAGGCTAAAACTGTAACATCTTGGCCCATTGTCACCTCAGAACATTTATTTATGCTGAAGAAACTCAGTCCTGTTCTGCCTGAACCAGCTGCAACATCAGATTTGGAATTTTGTCTTGAAAATCCCTATCTTTAGTAGCAGAAGCCTTGATTAAGAGACACTGAGTTACAAGCTTTATCTGTGAATCTACCATACCTTATTTTTTCTTAATGATACTTTGTTGTGTACAAACATTTCCTTTATCCCTAAGTTACTTAAAGACACCAGTGTGAATCAGTCTGTCCTCCTTTGTCAGTTTTCTTCTGTCAGTACTCTAGTCAAAAAGAATAGCTCCTTGTCTGTATTGATATGACTGAGCGACTGACATACTCTGTAGATATCATGAAGTCCATGAAAAGATGACCAAGTGTTTGTTTCTTTTGCCAAAGGACAGACAAGTAGAGGTGTTACCAAGTAATGTCCATCTCTGTCATTTTCCAATTATATTATATTCTGGTGTAAGAAGCATGTTTCACATGTGAAGTTCTCCTAAAGCACTTTCTACCAGATTTGCCACTCCAGCCACATCTTGTTTTCTATAACTTTTCTTTGGATGATTTATGTAACTGTTACATGGTCATTTTTAAACACCTGTGCAAAAATGTTCCAGGCTGGACTTAATGTAACGATCCCACTTTTGAGTCACAGTTATCAAGATAATGCTGCCTTAGGACAGCTATCCAGGAAGGTATGAGCCAGGAGTTTTGTAATGTTACTTGCAGAGCCATGGGTACTGAGCATAAATTTGGGTCTATGAGAAGAGCTTTGCTAGCAGGAAATATTCCACCTACCATCCCACTACTTTCTGCTTATCTCTTTTTTTTCACTTGGTCCAGAACTAGAGAAACAGAAGAAGCAGAGTATGCTGGGATCAGGGAGGAGGATTTAACAGTATAGCATAAGGCCTGATGGCTTCTGCATCCAGAGCTGTTCTCACAGATCCAGCATTATGATGGTGCCCATCATTTTTCACTGTTCTTTTTCAGACACCAAGAATTTCTTTTTGTCTGACATTATACAACATTAGCCTTAGAGTTACAGTAAATTAGTAATAGGTATGGTGGTTGCAGAGGGGCTTGTCTCCAGGCAAACATATGTGTAATGCTTATTTGTGATCTCATTCATCAACGTTACATAATAAAGGTTAATATCAAGGAATCTGCTTAATTATGTTCTTTTTTATCCAGTGGTATTAGTAGTGTAACACTGAATTTTAATTAATTAGTGTAGTGGCCCCCTTTCATTATATTTGCAGACAGAAGTAACTATAAGATTTAATTAAATGTATTACGCAAACTTAATGATCTAAGCCATTTTGTAAGCTCATTTGATATGTGTGGCTTGTTGGTATTTTTGCATAAACATTTACAATGCAGACTTGCATACATCTTTTTTTATATCAGTCAGCCACTTTATTACAGGTACAAACACTTAAAGTTACAAGCATTAAGCTATCTTACACAATCACATAAAGAACAAATAATCATGCAAAGCGTGTCTGAATAACACTTTCTAGCATGCCAGTTATTCAAATATTCTTTCTGTCAAGCATTTGAAAAAAGTTGCAGTGACAGAAATAAAGAGTAGTCCTCAAATCCAAACCCATTTTTACAAACAGCATTTGGAAGCTGACAGCATTAGAAAAAACAAGGTCAGCGTTATACTGTGATGTCACATTCTAAATCCAAGGAATAAGTTTTGCTACAGTCTTCTCTGTGCGACTCAAATTCTGTGTAGCCAGTTCAAAATCTTTTATTTCAGAGATTATTGACTTATCAACTGTAAGATGTACAGAGAACTCTGCAATGCTTTTCCAGTGTTCCAACTGCATCCAGCACCATCCAAGATAAGAATATTTTTGATTTACTGCAGTTGTACTTGCTTTACACAGTGATCACTGTTGTTTTTGAACATTTTTAAGGCATTTATTTAATTTTGTAGCAAAAATAGTCATTTCTCTGTTTGATGGCTTTTCTAGTCTGTGTGACTCCAAACCTCTCTGCAGAAGGGTGAATTAGCCAGAGATGTAGTTGTTTATTGTTTAATCTGCACTTGAGAGCTGCTTTTGCTGTGCTTTTACATTAAGAGATCCCAGAGTCAGACATCTTGTGGCAAAAGGTTTTTACCTGGGCTATCTGAGTTGGAAAGCACTAGAGGAAGCTCAAAGTATGGTTGCTTATGGGCTAGAGGGCATAGAGTCAGTTTGCAAGCTTTTTTCTATACTGTAAATCAGGCATGTTGCAAGGCTCTTTGTGCACTTACAGAGAACTTTGCAAAGTTTTTCCAGTGTTTCAACTGCATCCAGAGCCATCCAAGCTAAGCAAAGAATATTTGCAGTGATCACTGCTGCTTTGAACATTTTTAAAGCACTTATTTAATTTTGTGGCAAAAATATAACCTCTGTTTGTTGGATTTTTTAGTTTATGCACGTCCAAATCTCTGCAGAAGGTGAAATAGCCAGGGACGTAGTTGTTTATTCTGCATTTGAGAGCTGCTTTTGCTGTGCTTTTACATTTATAAATTCCAGGATCAGACATACTGTGGCAGAAGGTGTTTATCTTCTCTCTCTCTAAGTTGGAAAGCACTGCAGGATGCTTAAAGTTTGGTTATTTATTGGCTAGAAGGCATAGGAGTCAGTTTTCAAGCTTTTTTGCTCTGTGCTGAGCTGCCCATTGGGCAGTGGCGGTTAGCATGCCCTGTATAGTAACAAATGCCTAGACAGTAAAATTTACCTATAAAGTTAAGATTAGATCCAAAGTCCGTTAACACAGTGTGGCATTGTGTGGAAATACATTTACAGCAGCTAGTTTGCGCATCAAATAGCACTACCATATCCTAGCATTATATAACATCTTGCCCTTAAACCCAGAAAGTACCCTAGCAGACCAGCATTAAAACCCAATCTTGAATCCTAAACAGCCAACCCTATTACAGGACCAGACAACTTGGATATGCAATTTCCAAATGCCTCTGTGGCCTTCTTGGTAGATTTAGGCATCCTAAGGTAATATAGCCATTGTCTCATGTTCTCAAAGAACCAGTTAATCATTAAAGAAAATAACACAGTATGTGAGAGATGTAAACACACAACTTCCTTGGAGGCCATATCGTCCCATACAATCTAGGTTCTCAGGAATATGCGCACTACATCCCTGACACATACTGTTCACCACACATACACACAGACTGTCTTATGCTGAAGCACTTAAAAGAAACCTTCCCAAATCTCAAAGATCTCCAAGGTTACTTAATGGCAACACTGCTCCTCAGCAATTACTAAAGTACACACCAAAAGCAACACCAAACATATCACATAAGCCTACACCTAATGGTCCCCAGGTGTAAAGTCCATAAGGCAGGCATAACTTTACCTAATACTCTTGTCATTGAGGACTGCATTGTGCAACACACAGATGCCCCACTCACCAGGTTAGACAAGGAGAAGATAATGGTTAGTTGCGTATCTGTAGGCAGGATCCACAATATCACTCATGTACTGAAGTTACTGCACCCCAGGTACCAATATGATTCTGTCATAGTCCATGTGTGTGTAAATGACTTGAGACATGCCTCACTGGACAATATAAAAAGAGACATAATGGATCTTTTGGAATATGTGTCACAGATAAGTATGAGCCTTGCAATGAGCCACATTCTACCTTCACCAAGGATGATACCACAGTATGAACATCAAATGACTGATTTTAATAACTGACTTAGTTTCTGGTGTTACTCAAGGGGATCCAATATCTGTCAGCATGGGACAATATGGTCAAAAGACCACACTGTTTTGCCAAAGATGGGTTTGACCTGTTCCTGCCTAGGTTTTTGGATATTGGCCAAAACTTTATCTACCCCTTAGAGCCTCTTTTTTTAGGCAATGCCAAAAAGACAAAACTACCAACATAGTGAAAAAGCCTACAAGCAGCCTTAAGTTGTTACTACTCAATGTTCAGGCCTAAACAAAAAACTCCACACCTTCAAGCCCTTCTCAGTCTGAAGAATATAGACATCTGTGCCATGAATGAGACTTTGTTTAAAGTCATAGAAAGTACTCCAGAAGTGCAAGGCTACAGTGCCTTCCACACATTTAGATCATTAACAGCACAGATGGAGCCAAAGGTGAAGCTGTCTCAGTTTATGTTAGCAACAAACATACCTTCACAAGGGTTAAACAGGATGATACCATGGAGCTCATCCATGTGCAAGTCATCATAGATAAGGTCCATCACCATACCATAGCTAGCAACAGGTCACCATCTATGCCCCAGAGTCTCACAACTCTTAACCAAACCTACTAGAGGTGCTAACCATTCAAACACCCTATTCATGGATGACTTTAACTACCCCTCTGTAGACTGGGAAATGTACATTGCCTCAAACTCGCAGGCACAACACTTCCTGGACTTTATTAACACAGACATCCTGGAACAGATAGTGCATGCTGCAACCAGAGGATCAAACATACTGGATGTGGTACTCGCCAACATGGAAGAGCATTACCCCCCCCCCCCCCCCGCCGTGTGACATCCTTACTAGTGAGGTCAGATTACAAAGTTGTCTCATTTGAAGTAAAAATCAACCCAGAAAATCCAGCTAAAACAGTAACACTTAGGAACTATTCAAAGTCAAACTACATCCTATTAAGTGACAGTTTGTCAAAATGCAAGGCTTCCCCCAACCCAAGGCCACTGCTACCTGTGCAGAATTATTCACAGAGTCACTATACCAACATGTAAATGGTTACAGAAAGGATGCTATACCTACCAGAAATAAACCCAAAACAAGCCCCAGTAGTAGAATCCTCACCAAAAGAGGGTATATAATAAAATAAGAAAATGCATGGTCAAAGTCAGGAAAAGCAGCTCCCTTAAAGACCAGTGGTCTCATATGCAGCTAAAGAAAAAGAAACTAAGAAGACTGATTAAGTCCAGTAAGGTCAGCTATAAGGTCAGGATAGCCTTGCATGCTAGGGACAATCAGAAGGCCTTTTTCAGCTATGTCAAAAACAATAGAGATGATTCACAACAGTCTGCTGAATTGGTGGTGAACAGTACCACTTACGTCGATCATTATGGCATAGCAGATTTACTGGCTGATAAATTCAGCTCAGACTCAACCCCCCCCACTCCCCACAGCTCCACCAAGTGAAATCTCCTCTAACATACTTCCCCCAGCTGTCAGCAGGGACTGGGTGCTGGCAGAACTCACTAAAGCCAAGAACACCACTTCCTTGGGTCTCAACAACATGTCTGGTTATCTTCTGTCTAAAACATGACCTATCATAGATTGATAGGTAGGTACTAGGCTATCGGCCCAAGGGCCTATGTAAGCCTAGCCAGCAAGGTTCCATTGCTTACGCCACCCAAGAAAGTTATTTTCCTGTGCTACTGTCCAGCAGAGACACAGAAGTGATCCCCGGGGTGTATTTCCTATTTCCCGTCCACTCATCAAGATTTTTCTTGAAGAGTGCTAATGAAGAACTTTGCTTGACATAGATGGGTAGCTTGTTCCAGAGTCTAGGAAGTCTCTGGGACAGGAATCTATCCCTCCAGCATGTCCTGTTTATTGTGGTGACAAGCTTTAGGTCCCTAGTGCGTGTAGCTCGAAGGGATTGGGATTTCTTTAGGTGTAGCATGTCCAACAGCTCTGGATTAGACATAGCTTTATATGTTAGGCAGAGATCACCTCGGAGTAGGCGATATGCTACAGAGTAAAGCTGGAGTTTTTTGAGGCGGTCAGTGTAGGGCATTTTTTTGAGGCCAGTAATCCTCTTTGTGAGGTACTTCTGTGGCCTTTCCAGCTGCTGCAAGTGTCTTGTGAGGTACATTCCAAAAGGGGCGTTGTACTCTATAATGGGTCTAATGAGTGACAAGTAGAGGGGAACAATGACCTCTTTTTTCCTGGATGAGAACCCTTTTATGATGAGGTGTGCCACGTAGAAGGACTTCCTGACTACTGTGGCAATGTGACTATCAAAGGAGAGACTACTGTCCACTTTGGCCCCAAGGTCTCTTATCACGCATTTGGTGTTAAGTAGATTGCTGCCTATGTGGTAGTTCATGGGTACAGAGTTTTTACCAAAGGGGATGACACTGCACTTTTTGGCATTGAGCTTGAGGCCATGGCTCTGACACCAGGCATCTGTCTCAGTGAGGCCCTTCTGTAGGACCAGTTAAGGCACTTTTCAGCTATTGCCTTGAAACTGGCTACCTTCCAGGTGTGTAGAGAACTGCAGCAGTCATTCCCCAGCACAAGGGTGAACCATCAACTGACCAAGGGAACTACAGATACATCAGTCTAACAAGTCTAATATGCAAAGCATGGAAAGAATTATCATGGAAATGATAAACAAGAGCACTGGAACCCTCCTGATTTGGCTTTGTTTAGTGGAGGTCATGGCTACTTAACCTGGAAGACTTCTTTGAGAGGGTCACCAAGGGAGTGAATATGAGTGAAACAATGCATACTATGTATCCTGACTTGACTAAGGCAGTTGATGTAATACCCCACTCAGGTATTGTTGACAAGCTCTCTGAGCTAGGTGTAAAGCCTTACATAACTCACTGGATTTGCTGGCTGACTAACAGACAGAACCCAAGAAGCCAGGATTGGTGAAACCACCTTCACCAAGAGACTGGTCACCAGTGGAGTACTCCAGGGCTATGTGCTGTGCCCGCGAAGGCTAACATTAAAGGCCTCTAGTTCACCAAGTTCACAGAGGACTGTAAATTGGAAGCTATTATAGATTCACCCAAAGACGCAAACATCTTGCAAGTGGGCTTAACACTGGCAAATGACTGGTGCTAAAGCCTAAGATTTAATGCCAAAAAATGCATTATAATGCCCTTTGGGAAACTGTCAACCCAAGTTAATTACTCCATCAATAAAATGTCCCTAAGAGTTGACCCAGTAAGGGATTTAGGAACATATGTAGACAGCAGTCCGGTCTTTGACCAACACATAGCTAGGATAATAAGAAAATCATTCTATGTCACCCATCCTATAGGTAAGTGCATGGCATCCAGGGCCAAGGAAGCTAGAGTATCACTACTTGGCCCTTTATCAGACCTGTCATTCAGTACAGTGCCCCCTTTCACATGTATCTTACCAGATACTTGCAACAGTTGGAATGCCAACAATTGTTTCTCACCAGGAGAATTTAGGGCATGAATACCCTGTCCTACACTATTTGCCTAAAGACTATTTCTCTGTATTCATTCTCGTACAGGCTGCTGAGAAGGTATCTTTGCCTGGCTTACAGGACTTCCTCAGACCCAGCCCTGATGGATCTGTTGCACATGTTCAAAACAAACAGCATCAGAGACAGTAGATCCAGGGATTTGAACTTTGCTTGTGACATAGACAGAATGTGCAGGAGAGATAGATATGTCTCCCAAAAGATCCCCACTCTGTGAAACAAACTCCCCATCCATGTAAAACAAAGGTTATCCTTTACCCTATTCAAATGAAACCCTGACAATTGGATGAGAAATTGTAAACTAACCCGCGGTCTGGCCCCATATCCCTTATGGACAGAGGGTGTCAATAAAAAAGTATTATCCTAACACCACCCCCCTACAAATCCTTACCTACCTGTGTACTAACATGCTCCCCCTCCTATATGATACTTAGGACCCAAATGGTTTGGGGTGTGGGACTAAGCTTCTAAGGTCCCTAGTGGTAGTTAGCCTAGTAACAACCTATGAACCTAAGACAGATCACTTGTTTCCATTTTCTAGTAATTTATTTTTTCTAGTCAACATTTTAAGACCTAGCAAGATTCTTTCAGTTTTTATTAATATGATTATATTAGTTTTACACAGTAGTGATAGCCTTATGTGGCCATATTCATTCACAATTTCCTTCAAGTCTTATTTTAGTTTATGCAGCTATTATCAGTGCTGCAGTAGTATATAACAGGGAAAATGGCAACATCTGAATTTCTAAACTAAGATTGTGAGGTCTGTTTTTAAACTGCATTCAGTATTTCCTGTTTGAGGGATTTCTGATATGGCTTCTTCATGGTGATGATTGCAAATTAGGTCCATTTTATTGGCTCTTCTTTCCTCTACCTCTGATGTACCATTTTCTTTTTAAGTCACACGCCTCTAACACCTTATGTCTAATTTCATTCCTTACATATACTACCATTCTTGGAGTCACTGAGGTTTGAAATAATCATGGCCAAGCTCCCTTTTCAGTGGTACAGACTTCTACTACTGTTAGGTCTACTTCATTTATTGTATTTGCTGCCTTGCTTATCCTTCCATCATTTTGATATCCTGCTTGTTTTTGTACTCCTTCATGTTACCACCACATTTTCCTTCCTTCCTTTCTTTCTTTGTAGTCTGCCTCCATTTTTTCCTCCACTTTCTTCTTTAGAAGTGTGTGATACGTTTCTGTTATTTAATAGCTGCTTGCCTTTTTTATGTGGGCTAATAGCAGACAAGCATGCTGTAAGTACAGATGCAGGAAAGACATCTGCAGAAATGTACATATAAGCGTTGCACACCGTGTATGATCACGTTTTCAGGGGGTTATCTGGGTAAGACATAGCTAAAAACCTTCTCAGTTCTGCAGTATGGCATGATCAAGAGATCTCTTGATTCCCCCCTACACTAGTGTTAGCAGTGGCAAAGATCCACATATTAAAAAAATGTGACTTTTAGAGAGTATACTTTATAAACCGTGCACCTAAAGCTAAGCCAAATATGCTTAGACATTTTTCTTTCAAATAATTTTATTCCAGCAATAACAATTCAATTAAAAAAAAAACAATTAAATAAACATATAAATCAGTGCTATATATTATTCTTACCTTGTTATTTCACCTAAAACAATGCAACTGTTATACACTAGTTTTTTTTCTGCATGACAAAACCATTTTAGTAAGAGTTTAGAATGTCTGTCAGTTCCTTATAAAGTGGTAGTCAAAAGATGGGCTGTGCTATTTAAGCCATTAGGTGCACTGCTAAAGATTAGGATTGAAGGTTGTCATTTTGGTACTTTTCTGTATTTCATAGGTTCATAGGTAGGTACTAGGCTATCAGTCCTAGGGCCTATACAAGCCTAACCAAAAAGGTACCCTGGCTTTCGCCACCCAAGAAAATTATTTTCCTGTGCCCCTGTCAGCAGAGCCACAGAGGTGATCCCGGGGTGAATTTCCTATTTCCCATCCAGTCATCAAGATTTTTCTTGAAGAGTGCAAATGAGGAGCTTTGTTTGATATAGATATAGGTTCATGATATAAAAATCTTAGTGTATCTGTTTCTTTACACCAGTTCATTATTTCTTTACATTTTAAAAATCAGGTAAATAATTTCTTTGCACTGGGTTGTGAAAACATTGACTGTAACTATCTGGAGGGAAGAATTAAAACTATAAACTTATGAACACGTGTTAATGTATATGAAAGCAGACTCGCAATTTTAAATACCAATGTGCTTATCATGTACATTCAACAGATTTACTTGTGTCCATGTTCTGTCCAGCATGGACAGCATGATAAAGAAAAACAGTTTAGTGGTATTCCTTGGCGTTTTGTCTGAGATTTGAAAATCTTTCCTGCATGTTCATTATATGAGATTGTTGGAGTTACAAGTTTACAGTCTGATGTACATCTGTGATAGAATTCTGATATTTAAAAATGTTTTAGATCCACTTAGGTGCGTGCACCACTCTCCCCAAGCGGTCCTGTGGTCTGGCTGCTCGTCGCGTCTCCTGCCTTCTACCACGGGTCCTCCACTCTGAGTCTTGCAAAAACAGTGCTATATACCTGGGTAACTTCAAATAATAAATAACTATCTCCTCCTGCTGTCCAGAAGATGCCTAAAGTGTTCAGCTCACCCTCTGTGTGGTTTATCTCCCAAGTACTTCAGGCTCAGTCCTTCTACCCCGGGTCCTCCACTGTGAGTCTTGCAAAAGACAGTGCTATATACCTGGTTAACTTCAAATAATAAAGATCCATCTCTTCCTGCTATCCGGAAAACACCTAAAGTGTTCAGCTCTCCCTCAGTGCGGTTTATTTCCCAAGTACTTAAGGCTCAGTCCTTCTACCCCGGGTCCTCCACTCTGAGTCTTGCAAAAGACAGTGCTATATACCTGGGTAACTTCAAATAATAAAGAACCATCTCCTCCTGCTATCTGGAAGACACCTAAAGTGTTCAGCTCGCCCTCAGTGCGGTTTATCCCCCAAGTACCTAAGGCTCAGTCCTTCTAACCCAGGTCCTCCACTCTGAGTCTTGCAAAAAGAAGTGCTATATACCTGGGTAGCTTCAAATAATAAAAAAAATCTCCTCCTGCTATCCAGAAGACACCTAAAGTGTTCAGCTCACCCTCGGTGCGGTTTATCCCCCAAGTACCTAAGGCTCAGTGTATGTAGCCTTATACCAGATATTTTTTATTCTGTTTAAAGTAATTACTCTTCACCAGTGTGTTAACATCTTGCCTCTAGAGTGCTTAAGCAGCCGACCACAGCCTGCACGCTCCTCTCGCCCCCCCCTTTACATTTTTTTTTCTCTCTCTCTCTCCAAATACTTTATAAGGCTCTCATGATAAAGTATCCTTCCCGGTTTTGATTTTCCTCCTATCGCCACTAGGTGACACTATTCACCCAGGAACATGCTATCTCACACTATAGACTGTTTCTCCCACTAATTGCTACTGAACCTGGACCCTTTTTCCTCACTTTTCTCCTTCCCAATCTTACTTCCTACGTTTTTTCCTGCCTAAAACACATTTTTCCCCATCCTTTTTGGTAACACTCTATACTTACATATTTACATCTCTACTGCTGTCTTTTGTGTTTGCTTACAGATTGTTTTTTTCTTTGTAGCTGCTTCTTCCTTTGGCTCTTCCCACTCCGTTTGCCCTACAGGCTCACTCTGCTCCCTTCCCTACCCCCAATTCCCATCCACCCCAGGGGTCCTATCCTTATACCTCCCAAGCCACACCCCTTCCCTTAAGTACCCAATCCTTGTCTTTTGCTTGTTAACCTTCTACACACTTACCCTTCCAGACACTTTACTACTACTACTTAATATTCTGATACAGTATACATAAACACTCTCCTACCTTTCTCACAACCCACACTCTATTACATATATTTATACTCTTCCCTACTCCTATTACTATTACTTTCTGTTATATCATCCTTCATACTATGGCCCTACCACCTATATCTACACTCATACCACAATTACTACTATATACTACCCTTCCTTTCCTATCTGTATCCTACATTCTAACTGCCTATGAGCATCTTATGTTCACTGACTTTCAACATCCCTTCCAGCAAACTTTACTTGCAACTCAGGTTACCCCCCACAACCACATTAATATCACATCAACTTCTATCTACTTACTTCCAAAGTACCACAGATTAGCCCACATTACTTATCTCCAATTCAGCAAATCCCTGAACATCTACTCTAAAACTTTGCAGTTCACACATAGACCTAAACTTTATCTCCTATTAGATGGAGACATTCACCCCAACCCTGGTCCCTACTATACAGATGGCTCTGATCCCCAAATACTCATTCAGTCCACCTCTTACACCCCAGAAAAAAACATCTGACTCCCCTTATAACACAGCTTAATATTCGTAGTGTTAACAATAAAATAGCCCATCTTCATGCTCTCTTAGATATGCATTCTTTTGACATCCTATGTCTTACTGAAACATGGCTTAAACCAACAACCAAGGACAATGAAATCACCCCACCTGGATACAATATATTGAGACTAGACCGCAAAACAAAAAAAGGTGGTGGAGTAGCCATTCTATATAAATCATGGCTACACATCACTTCTTTCAATGTGCAACTCCCTACTGAGAGTAATGCCGAAATCCTTTCTGCTAAACTTCAAATCAATGCCTTTAAATCTATCTATTTAATTTGCTCCTACCTCCTTCCTGGAAACAACATTAATACCCTTGAAAATTTCCTTAGCTGGCTCTCTACGTACCTATCACAAGAAACTATAGTGCTGGGCGACTTTAATATAGACTGGACTACATGTAGCTCACCCAAGCCTACTACCCATATTAACCTATATCAATTTTCCCAAATCATTACCTACCCCACTAGAATCAATAAATCTAACAACAAAGAAAGCACCCTAGACTGGATCCTAGTTAATAATCATCCCTCTATATATAAAGCAGGTACTCTTTCTGATGACCTTATTGATCATTCACTGACCTATGTCATCAGACAAAGACTGAATATCCCCAACTCTAAATTCTTTAGAACGATTTGATCCAATAAATATTTTAACCTGGAATGCTTCCAGACTGAACTTAAAGCATGTGACTGGTCACCACTGAAACACATCCAACTAGAGGAAGCAGTGACATACTTTAATAGTAAATTCTTACAAATTCTAGACTACCATGCCCCCATTCACACTATCAGAATTAGGACTAAATCTGCTCCATGGCTTACAAATGAAACCAGATTGAAAATTTCACATAGAAACAAAATCTGGGCCAAATGGAGATATTCCAAAAACCCAAACAGATCATCTAGAATTTAAACAATTGAGAAATGCTCCTAAAAGATCTATAATGACTGACAAAAAAATTCTACTTTCAACTCCAGCAGACCCACAAACACAAACCACAAAAATTCTGGTCAGGCATAAACAAACTCTTACACCCAGGTCACGCCAAAACACCAACCCCATCAGATACCACCAGTAACAATCCTAAGCATATTGCCAATGTCTTTAATACCTTCTTTACTGAGGCCATCCAATCACTAGCAAAGTCTCTACCCCCTGTTAGTCCAAGTCTGTCATCCACCTTAACTAGCTTACTGTCATCATTCCACCTACAACCAGTTCCTACATCCCTCATTAGCACCCTTCTCCTAAAACTAAAGCCATGCACCCCTTCAGCCGACCTTCTACCAGCCGAATACTTGCAAAAAGCAGCCAAAGTTATAGCATATCCCATTTCCATCCTAATAAATAGGACAATTTCTGAAGGAACTATCCCATCTATCTGGAATATCTCCCATATTATCCCTTTACATAAGGGTGGTAACTCCACTGAACTTTCTAACTTTCGACCAATAGCCTTACTCTCTCCCTTAGCAAAAATAATGGAAAAATGTACCCACCGACAACTACTCAACCACCTTCTCCAAAATAATTTACTAGCTAGCTGTCAGCATGGATTTAGGCCATACCACAGTACCACCTCTGCCCTTTTATCCTTTTCTGACTGTATCAACAAAAATCGTAATAACAGCACTCTCTCTTCCGCACTTTTTATTGACCTCTCAAAGGCTTTCGATATGGTTAACCATCAGCTTCTTATGGATCTACATAAATCCCTCTCTCTTGATACACTTGCACTAAAATGGTTTTATTCCTACCTTGAGAATCGTCAACAAGCTGTGCTGTGGGATAATACACTATCCACAAATCTTCCTGTTACCCTAGGTGTCCCTCAGGGCTCTATTTTGGGCCCCCTCCTATTCTTGATTTTTATTAATGACCTCAACTTAATGATTCCTCAAGCTACCTGCATACAATATACAGACGATTCAACACTCATATGCTCTGCTACTTCATTATTAGAACTCAAATCCCTCACCCAAATGGTACTGAACATTGTGAAAGACTGGTTCCTACAGCGCTGCCTACTCCTGAACCCCCCAAAAAAACAAATTATTGCTCTTTAATCCTACAAAAAATTCCACACAAATAGACTTCACAGTGTTATCCAGCAATGGCACTGATATATCTCCTGACCCAACAACCAAACTCTTAGGAGTAACAATTGATAATAACCTGACCTTTGACACACACATCAACAACACAATAAAATCAGTGAACAGAAAGCTAGGCTCCCTTTATAGGATTAAATCCTTCCTTCCTCCTACAGCTAGAACTACTATTGCCCACACCCATCTTATCTCTACCCTCCTCTATGCCTCACCCATTTATACCAATCCTTCCAAAAGCAACCTCAACAAACTTACAACCTCTTACAACAACATTGCCAGATTTGCCACAAGTTCCCCATTTAGAACCCACCGTTGTCACAATCTAAAACAACTGGGTTGGCTGGAACTCCATAATCAACTTCTCCTTTACCAACTTACTATCACACACAAGATCCTCTGTCATCCTAGTAATGCACCAATACTCACTAGCCTGATTACCCCTTACATAAATCTATCTATCCTACGCTCAGCAAATAAACTACTAGTATCAATACACAAGTCTTACAGTAAGGCTGGGGACTCTCTGTTCTCCAACACCGTGGGGAAAACTTGGAACTTGCTCCCAAGCGAACTCTCATCTCTTTCCTCTACACCACTCTTCAAGAAGCAACTCAAAGAATAACTTAAAAATAACTGGCTATGTCCATGCACCAACCCAGATTAATCACCTCCTTCCTTCATACTTATTCTAAATTTATCTCACTACTGCTATGCTTTGTACTCCTTCCTATTAACCTCTGAATGTATTAGCTATCAGCTAACAAAGTTTGGTACCAACTTAGACTATCGTAGAAGGTACTATAGAGCTTGTCCTTGTTTGGCAAGCTCTCTATAGTATAGTATGTATTTGTCTATACCTCTTGTATAAGTTTTTCACCATTATCTTGTAAAACTTTTGTTGATTATATGATGTTTAGCTATTATTTAAACAACTTGTATTGCCTAGCCTTAAAAATGTACTGTATCTATATTGCTAGTAACTTTTAGTGGAGCTTTTCTCCCCGGGCCTCTACTGAAAATGGACATATATCCAGTTGGACTAGCCCGGTCAACAAATGTAAAATAAATAAATAAAAATATGATTGTACATTACTTTGTTTCAGTGCTGCTCATTCACGACTTCCAGTGATTATCAAGGTATTCTCCCTAATCATTGTGTGCTAGTTTTTTCGGTACTTACGTATTATCGCAACACATTCCAAACCCAGTATAATTCCTGCAGTGACTGCAAAACAAGTTTTTATGTTAAAAGCAGAATGGTTGTGTAAGGTCATTATTACTCTTGTATCACCTTGCTTCTGAAACAAAAAAAGGAACACAGACAAAAATCTTCTTCCTTGTTAGCGTCCTTTAGCAGTGTGACTTATTGAGAAAAAGTATATGGCTGCTTTTACAGATGTGTCATTAGTGGTGTGGCATTTGGAGCTGTACTTAATCATGAGAAGGTAAAGTACAGGTGTTGCTGGCTTACTTTTGTTGAACAAGTTGCACTCATTTCCCTCAACACCACCCGGTTTCTCCCTTTTTTTCTCTTTTGTGACTGCTGGCTCACTTCCGTGACTGCGGAAGAGGAAATAAAGGTATCCTATTGCTTGTTCGCGGCAGCTAGTTTGACACTCGTCCTAACAGGTACAGAACCAGGTTCAAATTATTTTATGGCTTGTTTTGCATTACTACAACCCCACCATTTCACTGAACAAGGGAAAAAAATAAAAGTTAATCTATCTATTTCGCATTTTCTTTTTTACCATGAATGGGCAACTAGACAGTAACCCATTTTTCAGCAAAGACTCATGGAGAAAAGCTCCACAATGAGATCAATGTTACAGAGTCGGTGATTTCGTTTTTTTTTTTTTGTCTAAGTTTTACTGTTATCCAACGAGGTTGTAATTCATGGTTGTTTCGAGTTCTTCACAGAAGGGGGTTTCTTTTCTGATTACAAAATTAGTTATGTGAGTTGTTCGGGGATGTGGTTGTGATAATACGTAAGTACCGTTTCTTCATATCATCTCCTAGCCATAATTTGCTATTGTTAAAGCCCCAGTGAGGTTGTTTTCAAACCTACAAAGAATAATGACATATTAGTTAACTAGGTATTTTATGTTTTATGTCTTATATCTTTTCCAAGTAGGGGAAATATTAAAAAGCAAAGTTATTCATCAATCATTTCATACATCTAGTATTACCCATATTTAAACGTGTGCTTAAATTTTAACTGAAGAGCCACAGGCTGTTGCTTTCATTTATTTTGTAAAGAATGTATTAAACCACAAAATACATTTCAGTAAACTGAAAAGATGGCAAAAACAGAGGAAGTAATGCAGTTACAGTAGTCTGGTTAGACGCAACTCACCACAGAAACCAAAGGGAACATGCTACAGAAAAAAAAGATAACGGAAACTGAAGAGATATATCGCGTTCATGAGCTCATGAACTGAGAGAGTTAGGTTCCTCATAAAATCAAAGAAGTGAAACACCAAAGCTGCTCAGTAAATTAAAATGTCCTTGTAGAACAGTATATCTCAACATGATGGTATCATAATACTAAATGGGGTTATATATTGTTCTCACTGGTTGCTCAAGACGTTGTCACTTTGTAAAGCTAGAAATATGAAATCAAAACAGGGTGACATGATTTGCTAAATTAAGAATACACATAGGGGAAACACTCTAATTGTCCAAGTAATGCATTTTCTGTGAGAGTAGTTTTGTTTGTAGGTACACTAGGGAATCTGTGGATAATCACTTCCAAAGTAAGGTGTGTGGCAGAAGTTGAAGTCCCAAGTAGAATTTTGTAATTTGGGGTAGTTGGGCCATGCATGCTGGGATGACTGTGAACCTGGGTTCCAGATATTGCAACAATTATGTCCAAGACATTTAAAGGTTGAGAGTTGCTACTGTGGAGGACAAGCAGTTCACAACATGAGCGACCAGAAATCTGTCATGTCTGTAACACTGCTACATGTAAGTCATCTACAGTGTAGTACATTTACATTGGAAAAGTATGTGTACACACACTTAAAATAAACCAGTAAGAGGCATTAGACATGGTACACATTCACTAATAATCTGTACTGAACTGCTGAAATGACAGAGAGCACATAAGACATTGGTTCCAGCACTTCAACACCATGGCTTGCGATTTTCATGAAGTTCCATAACTTCTGGA
The DNA here is from genome assembly GCF_019279795.1 of Protopterus annectens. Taxonomy (NCBI): domain Eukaryota; kingdom Metazoa; phylum Chordata; order Ceratodontiformes; family Protopteridae; genus Protopterus; species Protopterus annectens. The sequence continues at coordinate 1,792,058,000 of NC_056739.1, forward strand.
AATGCTGAGTAATAGTCTATGCATAAGTAATATTGTGCACCTTTTTAATGAAACAAGTCAATGTCCATTTTCATAAATGTAGAACGTCATGTGATATAAAGTATCTTTTTTATTGCTGTTATTGGAAAAAAATATTCACAGTTATTTACATTTTCATAATGAGACATAAGGCCATCCAATATTATGAATATTTTCCACAAATCTTTACTAAAACACTATTCATCTTCTCTTTGCAGTACTATTACTTTTATGTTACTTTTCACTGTATTGCATGACCATACCCTTCCCAGGGCAGCCCTTCCAAACATTGTCCATTATCATGGAGAGCAATCATGTAACACTTACTTACTCGGTACTTTTCCGTTAAACCCCTACCACGCATCTCACCGTATTCGTTGAAGACAAGGAAGACTCAAAGATCCGTGACAGACAGAGTTGTTGATTCGTTAAATGTTTTATCCAGCTGTTTAGGCAGAATCTGGTACTTCTGTCTTGCAAGCTGCATTTAGAGCTGTATAGATACTGCATGCAGATCTTTGGGCATGTTTTAGTTTAGTTGGCTAAGCTAGGTTAGTCTTGGCATCATGCATCCCTCATAGTTTTTCTTTTTCTGTTTGACTGCAGCATCAGTTACTTTAGCAGCAAGTGTGCATGTGGCGAGAAAAAAAAAATATTACCCTTGTAAACGAGAATTGAAACTTGTTTCGCAGCTGGTAGTACTTGTTCAGGAAATGGACACATAATGTGCTTCCTCTATTCGTTGACATTTTCTTACCGGAAAAGTGTGACTGGGCACAAAAGTGCCCTTTGGAGCACAAGTACCCTTTGGAGAGAGAAGCTTCAAGGTGTCATAATTAATGTAGTCATATTAACAATAACAAATTTTATAACACAGGTTAAGTGATTCGGTGTTTTAAGTTATAAGACAGGTGATGAAGGGTGTTAGCTGTCCCAGATGAGGACCAGGAAAGGACGCAAAGCCAGGAGGGAGAGAGGAAGTATTTTTTTGGTAATAGTTTGAAAAGATGGTGCCTAATAGGGTACTTCTCCTTTAAAAAGCTGGATAAAACATTTAACGAATCAACAACTCTGTCTGTCACAGACCTTTGCGTCTTCCTTGTCTTCGACAAATACGGCGAGATGCGTGGTAGGGGTTTAACGGAAAAGTACCACTTATTGTAAAGTACAGTTGTGTAAGTTCTACTTACCTGTAACAACAATATTCGTATGGCACACTGTCTTATTGGCATATATGTAGTAGTGCCTTGCTACCTTTCCTTTGGCAGTCTGCCAAAGCTAACCACTCTTCACACATATACAGGACCCTTTCAGTTTCCTAGTGCCCATGTATTTTGTGCTTTAAATTGTGTTACTGAAACTACTGTCATTTTACTCAGTGTAGTGTTCAGAATAGTATCCCTACAGAAATAGACTTCAGATTGCTACTTAGAAGAATGTTGTGATGTGTCCATTTTTTCCTGGGCTGACTGTGCAGCCAGTATTTGGTATCGATCTGTCTAGTTTTTGTCCCCTGACCTGATGGACTCGGATACAATACTCCATACAACCTCTTAAAGTAATTTGTCTCTTTCACTGCATTTCTGGAAACATATAACAACAAAATCTTGTGAACTAAAAATAATTCAAAAGGAATGCAAATGGCTTCCATCCAAAAAGCCAAACACATTAATTTCCATGGATCTTTTCAGATATGCTAGCTCAAGGAATTATAAAATGTCTTCCTCTTTATCAGCAGGTTAAGGGATTTTATTCCAAGATTTTTCCTGTATCCAGAAAAGAAGGCACATGGAGATCAGTATTAGGTCTTTCAGTTCTGAATGAATTTCTAATAATTCCTAAATTCAAAATGTTAACCCTACAGTCTTTACTGCTTCTTCTTCTTCCACCCCAGTCCTTTCTGATAACCCTAGACTGCAAAAATGTACATCACCATTCAAAGGATCATGATTGGGTCTCTGAAACATGGAGGCCAAGAAATTTACCTCAAGAGGGAAGCTTGAGAGGTGAATCTTGGCACCCATGTCTCGAAAATATAATAATGTGGTTAGAGTTGGGAGACCAGATCATAATTCTTTGTAATGAATAGAACTTATCTGCTGCATGTACTACTGGTTACAAAACAAAAGCTCAAAGTATATTACAGGCTTTGAAAGCTGGTAAAGGTCTTAGAGCACCGTCAGTACTCATTGCCTAGTAGGAGATCCGATATTAACAGCTCTTAGAAAGGTGCTTAATCATTGTTAAGCACCTTTTAAAATGCTGTTAATATCAGGTCTCACCGTGGAGTAGTGCTCAACTAGGTCGTCTTTTTCTTGATATTGGGGAATAATCATGGTCCTCCATGCACCCCATTCCACTTAACAAAGGCTTTTGGTATTTTTTAAGATTTTTGTGTTTGGGTTACATTTTCAATTTACATGCTTACCTTTTGAACTTTACACTGCTCCAAGAGTATTGACAAAATGCCCAGCTCCAGTAGGTGTGTTCTGCAGACATCATGGAATCCTCATTTACTTTTTCTTAGACAATTGCCTCATCTTAGCAGATTCCACTCAAAACACTTAGGCATCGCTACTTTTTGTCATGAACCTCTTCCAACAACTGGGATTCAAACTAAACCTGGATAAATCATCTCTAGATCCATCTCACTAAGTTTTAGATTTCTGGAATGCATTTTATACATCTGTCTCATAATGGCTTTCTTCCTTCCGGAGAAGGTCTATTTGTACCATCTTCAGTTTTTGGATCCAGCTCATCGCTCTGAGTCCTCAGCAAGGAATTTCCTGATAATTTTAGGCTACATGGAATTAACTAGTGTAATGGTCCCTTTAGCCAGACTTCATATGAGGAAGATTTACTAGTTCCCATATCGGGTTGGACTCAGCACCAGCACCCTCTGCCCTTTCCTGTAACAGTGGCCTTAATCAAGAAAGAACTTTTTTGGTGAGCAAATCAGATTCATACTAAATCCAGCTCTCCCTCTCTCCTCTTCTATTCCAACTCAGTCTGTAACACAGGTTATTTAGACTTTGAGTGGAGAGCAGTTTACAAAGGAATCACAGTTCTGAGGATTTGGAATCGCCACTTCAAGAAAAAAGACACCAATCTCAAAGAGATAATGGCCTTGATAAATGCATAAAAAGTCTTAAATCAACCGTAGATTCCAGGACCACTTATGGTCATTACAGCGAGCACCACGGTCATGTGGTATGCAAACAAGCAGTTGGAAACTAGGTTTTACCCCCTGCATAGACTAGCCATGATTGCCTGTGAGGTAGCATCTCAATACAATCTCTCCCATTGAGGCAACATACATATCAGAGCAGAACACAGACTGACTTAGCAGTTCCACAGTGGACCCTCACAAATGGCTGTTACATCCAGAAGATTGTCAGCTTGTAAGGAACTCTCCAAGCAGACCTGGTTTCCTACATTCTCAACAGACATTTACAGAAGTTCTGTACTAGGACCCCCTTGCAAACAGGCCTAGGAAACAGACACCTTTTCTTTCTCATGGATGGGAGTGTTCCACTATGCCTAATCCTCCTTTCCCCCTGATTACAAAAGTCCTATTAAAACTCAAGGACTCTCCCAGCATTCTCCTGGTAACTCTTTTTTGGCACAGGCAACATGGTTCTGCCTTCTTATGCTCCTGTCCAGGGGAACTTGCCACAAACTGTCTCACAAAGTGAACCTACTCACACAGGACAAAAGATATGTTATCCACCTCAACATTCTGAACCTATGCCTGTTTAGATGGTAGGTTTTTGATCCCTTTTAGGCACCTTATTACAAAATATGTGCAACAAGTATTAAAGAAGGCTATAAACTCTGCTACTAGAAAATCATATTTAACCAAATGGAAGAGAGATTCTAGTTGGTGGGATCCTTTGTTACTCCAGGACCTATGTGAATTTCTCAAATCTGACCTGTCTTGCACTTCAAAGTATATATTTCAGCCATTTCAGCTTGTCTGCCAGTGGATCCCCCTTTTGTTCTCTTTCCAGGTTAAAAATCTTTTGAAAGGGTTTTTTTTTTCATATGAGACTACATTGGAAACAGATGTCTCCGTCTTGAGATCTTAATTTTGTATTGGAGAAGCTACCTTTGCCTCATTTGAACATGTTCCTTATACTCCCTTAAAATTCCTGACTTGGAAGACAGTTTTACTGATTGCTTTGACTTTCTATAGGAGTATTTGAGTTGCTAACCCTCATGTCTACTCTGTCATCTTAGAAAGAATCCCTCATTTATGCCAGAAGTGGTTTTTGGGTTTATATTGAATCAGTTTATTCATCTTCCTGTTTTCATTCCCCAGACAAAAAAACAGAGGTGAAAGAATTGTGCATTCTCTGGATGTCCACAGACAACTTGGATACTGCCTGGATAAGACAAAAGATTTCAGCTTGTCAGACCAAACCTTTTATTCATAGAGTAGGAAAAAGGGCAACCTGTTTCCATGCAGACTGTATCCAGATGGTTGTCCCATGCTATTCAGTTCTCTTGTTCTCACAATGGAAAACACCCCTCCCCTCTGAATGTCAGGGCTCACTACACTGGAGCTATGGCTATTTCTATATAGAGGTGACAACTTGGTCCTCAGTGCATACTTTCACTAGACACTAAAAACTGACCCTTTTTCCAGAGCCAGGATGTGATTTGCTAGATCTTTTTATTAGTGACTTCTAGACTTTGGTCATGCATCATACACCCTTTCTGTCTAAGCTTTTGCAATCATCCCTTATAGTTTTATGCTACTTCAACAGTGATCTGATGATGACAGTTTTGTAAGTAGGCTTACCATAACAGTAGATGTTCGAATAGATCACTTTTATATATTAACACCTTCATAAGAATGAAAATTCAAAAAAATCGAGCATACTTTTTTACCTGCCTTTGCCACCTCAAGAGACTGGATTCTTGTAAAGCCTGCTGCTGTGTGTGCAAGTTTGCATGTAGCAGGGACTGGTAGTTTGCCATTTCCCTGCTGTTGTGCAATATCGGAGTTGGTGTATATAATTAGTAGGGGTTGTGGGGTGCAGGGAGGGCTTGCTCCCCAGTGTAAAATAGTGTTTTATGTTTTTTTTTTGTTTGTTTTTTGTTTCTTGTGCTTCAGTCGTTTTAGGTTGATCTTTTTTTTTTTACTCAGTCATGTGAGCATTTGCTGTTCAGTCAGGTAATTATATAGATATTTATGTGTGTGTTTATGTGTGCATATGTATAGTTGTCTTGGTGTCCCAGTCAAGTTTGTCCGCTGTTTCTGGTATGGCAGATTTTCAGTTTTCAGGTCTGGACATATCATGTAGCTGCAGTCTCCTTCGTTAGGAGCAAAAAGGCTCTGAATTTTGGGGCCCATATATACCTTTTTAGACCAGCACACTTTTGTACTACAGTAGATGTCTGATATCCTTTGCAGGTTATGTCCCATATAGTGTTATTATATTATATTTGTGATCTTTTCAGACCTCTACTGTTATGATAGGTGTACTTCACTGCTCCTGCCTAATCTTATTTTAATCCATTCTGTGATAATCCTTTTCATGAGTTTCTGAATGTAGGCATCTGTGAGTTTGGATTACTACTAGTTACTCTTTTCATGAATGTTGGGCAGTATTTATCCTATATTTCAGTAACAGCGTTAAAAAGAGTTTTAACTTCAGGTCAACATCTAACATACTAAAGAGTAAGAGCCACTCAGTATTGTCCACATGATGGAGCACAGCTTTGTTTCTAAGTGTTGCTAATTATGCCATGTTATAATAGGGGCCAGCTGTATTTACTTGCATACCAAATAGTTAATTTTTAATGAATAATCACTAAGGAAGTCAGATATGACCATGGCTACACTATGGCTGATAACTGAAAAGTCACTGATAGTCCTGCTGGGATTTTGACATGTTGATAGATGTTTATTGTATTTATTAATTGATTTATAAATGTGAGAGCACACTGGTCCTGGGAACCTTTCAGGGCATAACCACTGAACAGTGAAATTAATCTGACATTAGTCATAGTCATAATTAGTGTAGGACAAAGGGAGCAATTTCCCAAAACAAAACTGTTGGGAGCATGATCAGACAGGTTTTGGTGGTGTGGAAGTGAAATATGAGTACTGAGTTATATCAAATGTTTTAGAGACAAATTATATACAAAAGAATGAAGGCACTTTATCCTTTCTAACATTAAAGTGTTCCTTTCCCTGGCAGGCCTCGAGTATACAATGTAGTATTCTAGTTGCAGTCAGAATGGAAGAACTGCATCCTTGATCTTGGACTGTGTTCCTCTGAGAATGCATTCTAGCATACTACCTGCTTTGAACATTGACTGTTATTACTACATCAAAGTAAGTTTTATGATAAGAAAGTTGGACTTCCCGAAACTGTATCTTATCCTGGGTTATTATGCCCCTGTATTAAATTTCAGCTGTCACAATTTTGGACCTCAGTGCTCCGAAAAAATTCTGGATGGTCATGATGCAGTCTGTTTCTAGTACCAGGGGTATTCTGCTCAAATATAATTCGTATAACTCATAAGTAAGGTATTATCTTAGACAAGTATTATACCATCCCACAAATCTAACTAATGAGGATTTGTCTGTTGGTGTTTGTATATTTACAATAGCACATTCTCTGCATCTGATTGTAGCCCATAAGCATATGAGTCTTATATTTCAGTCAGCTTTATTGATATTTAAACATTGTGCTCTTTTTATGTCCATTAACTTGATTAGTCTAGTGCTGGTTTGTTGCTTGGTTGAGCAAAATGTACTCTGATGTACAGTTTTTAAAAAATGAAATTCAGTTTTCATGAGTTGAAATCTGGGAATTATATCTGTCATTTTTATGTGAAATATCCATTTTTTCCATGATTTATTATAATTTTCTTGTGTATTTATTCATATGAAAATTTAAAGCAGAGTCTATGGAAAGAGTACTGTAAAGCAAACAGACAACATTATAAGTAATAAATATGAGCAAAATACAGATTATGTTGAATAAGTGCTTTGGCTTAAAATGACAAATTCCACAAAAATCTCATGTTACTTCAATACTCTGACAGTCCAAATGTGAGATTTTTCCAGTATTTTCCTTGAAAAAAAATCAGTGTCCTTGTCAATTAAGTTCACAAATCCCCTAGGCATTCATTTATACCAGATACAGCTCTTTGAAAGATTTTTTGGAACTGATATGATGCCAAATGGCAGTCCCAGAAAGCAGTGTTTGCCCAACAGTATGTCTAAGGTGCATAACTTGAAACTTGCTTCATCTAGTTTATTATATAAAAATCTCTGATTAGCATCTACCATTGAAAATAATTTTACATTATGCTTAATGCCAATTACTTCTTTTGAGTCCATAATAATATTCCGTCAGAATCTATTTGCTAAAGTCTTTGGTCACTGTCTGATTGTTGGCTAGGCATGTGATGGTCTGTATACTGATTGTCTAGTATTTAGAGGTTGGAGGCTGGCATAATGGTTAAATATGTTTACCTCACAGACACAAGGTACAAGTCTTGGCTGTCACCTTTGGTGGAAATTGGCACGGCTTAAAATGGCCCACAAGGCCAGCTAGCATAGTACTTAGCTATGAACATATGAATATGTCTTCCTGTTGGGGTTCATGCCGATCTGTTGAAAGACATTTCTTTCACTGATGATAGATCAAAAAAGTATGCTGAAAGACATTTTGGAAATTCAAAAAAAAAAATTGCAGCGGACAAGTTTCTCCCTCACTGATATTATATATATCTCTTCTCTGAGGTCACACAATGGTGGGGAAAAGGACAAACTCCATTATCACGATAAATGTTTCAGCACAATGCCTCCAATCTGTTGGCAGTAGAAAAAACAGCTGTCGATAGATTGAATGCAGCTTGTCTCTTCACTACTCTACTGGTATATCCTTCCCCAGTGAAGTGTGAAAATAAACTTGTGACCTTTTCCTTTAATCTCCCAAAGCTCCTGTAACAAACTCCACTGAATTTAAGGACTGCAGAAATGCTAACCTCAACCTACTCTGTGACAAAATATTAAAATTCACTTGTAACTGCACCTCCTCTGTCCATAATACATCAGAAAAGCTGCACTATGGAACTCTTGACCTATTTAGTTTATAAGTTCATAGGTAATTACTAGGCTAAAACCTCAGGGGACCTTTTTAAGACTAGTTATGCTTTCCAAATGTATCTGACAAAGTTTTGAGATCCTGGGGTTATTATAAGGGGCATATGTTGCCTTGGGCATTGGTGGTCAAGCATTTATAGCCTGCCTCTTCTGTCTCCTAGAAACATAGGTGCCAGACCAGGGGTAAATTCCTGATTCCCCATCCAGTGGTTCAAGTTATACTTGAATTGGGTTAGGGAAAAACTCTGCTTCTCATGGATGGGAAGCCTGTTCCATAGAAGAGGTAGTCTATGAGACACATACCTGTCCCTCCAACATGTCCTGTTTATGTGGCAGATGAGGTTTAGATCCATAGAGTAGGTAATTCTGATGCCATTTGTTTTATGAATGTCCAGCAGGTCAATCAGAATGGTATCAGAGGATGGTTTGTAGGCCAGGCATAGATTACCTGTGAATAATCTGTAGGAGATTGAGTACATGAATAAAGTTTTGAGGTGGCCCTTATAGGACATGTTATTTAAACCCATGTATTCTCTTTGTGAAGAAACCCAGTGTATGCTCTGGTTGTTGCATGTGCCTGGTCAGATACATACCAAAGGGGGCATTGTACAGAGCGATCGGTCTGATAAGGGCTGAGTATAGTAAAACAATGACATCTTTGGACATAGATTCCATACCATTGCTTATAAGTTACAGAATATAGAATGTTACAAAACACATGCAAGGCCACAGAGATTCTGACAAATCCAGCTCAACAACTTAAAACGTAATAGTAGCACTTTTGTTTTATTTTATAACACATCTTTTTCAGATGAAGTGAACCAAACACACACACTGTTTAAATGCTCTTACATAAAACTATTTATTATTGTTTGGTAAAAGAAAGTTTTGCAGGTTGATGTATTCAGATAGTCAGCCGTTGATTTTGTTTACTTCAATTTTGAACTTATTAAATATGTTGCCTTAATGCATGATTTGTTCAGGGGATTAGGCTGTCACATGACTTAAAGCTGATCACATGATTTTACAAGTTTTGGGCTGTCATGTGATTTTAAACTGATCACATGATTTTAAAAGTTATCACATGACCTTTTAGAACTGTATTTAAATGCTGTGTGTGTTTTGTTCACTTCATCTGAAGAAGTTTTGTTATAAAATAAAACAAAAGCGCTAATATTATGTTTTAAGTTGTTTAACTCGATTTGTCAGAATCTCTGTGGCCTTGCATGTGTTTTGACACATGATTGTCAAGGCCAGGTAACTGTCTGTGTGTTCCCAAATCCTAGACTACTGGGTCTACTCTTAGGGGTACATTATCAATGTGGAAGTTTTCAGGAGTAGTTGTCTTCTCGAAGGGTACTATTATGCATTTATTGGCATTAAGTTTTAGACTGTAACTCTGGCACCAATTATTAGTTTGTATCAGGCCTTCTTGGGGAGTATTTGTGTAATTGGGGGATTCTACGACTATACCTAGTTTGCAATTGTCTGCAAACTTGGTCAGCCAGAGGGTCTTGATATTGGCCTTAACTTCAGAGAAGTAGATGCAAAAAAGGAGCAACACCAGCACCATACTATGAGGGACTCTTGTTAGTGACTGGCCTCTTTGTGGAGTTGACTGCCCTATCCTAACTCCTTGGGTCCTTTCCGTGAGCCAACTAGCTATCCATTGGGTGACATAGGGGTTTATACCTAATTTTGTGAGGTTTGCCTATAGTGCCTGCGTGAGGCATTGTGTCAAATGCCTTGGCCAGGTCAAGGAAGGTAGGTAGTATGTACCATTTTGAGTGACCTTCTCAAAGACGTCTACCAGGTTGAGTAGGCTTTAAAAGAGTGTATAGAATTAGCAGTGTCTCTCAGAACCAAGTATCATGAGAAATTCAAGAACAATCCACCCTGGTGGCCCACTGCTATAAATACACTATACAATAAAAGAAATAAAGAAACTCTTTAAATTATTTAATTGGTCCAAAACTCCTCTTCTCTAGGATAATATCAAAAGCTTTACAAAAAACACACAAAAGAACACTATCAGGTCCATTAAAGGAGTCCATGAACTTAGCGAGGCCTCTGAAGCCAAAGTCTCCTTTAGCTATGTTAGAAAACTAAAGAAAAAAAATCCTTGCATAAAAATTTAATCCCATTATTACCCCTGAATCATTTACTCAAAGCCCTGAAATGTCTGTATCCTGTACTCCTACAAGTTTCTTTAAAAATCATTTACTGAAAGTGTTATCCAAGACCAACAATGCTTTCTCCTTGGGACCTGACATTATGCTTGGTTGCTTAATTAATAGTATTAAACATGCCCTTGCAGACACACTACTTAAACTGCTTAACCTAAGTTTAGCTGCTGGTTTTGTCCCTGACGAGTAGCACATAGTGGTGATGCCCCTGCATAAGGCTGGCCTTACAACTGACCGGGGTATTTAAATACCTATCAGCCTTAAAATCCTCATTTGTAAAGTCATGGAATGTATTGTAGCTGACATCATTATCTACAATGTCAAGAATCTTATTACACTTGACCCACAAACATTGTGGCTTTGTGAAGCATAAATCCTGTCTAGTGAACCTTGTAAACTCATTTGAAATGTTTACAGGGGCATTAATTGGTGGCCATGCAGTACACGTGGCATGTCTTGTCCTGGCCAACACCTTGAACACTATTCTTCATGCTGGCATCATACAAAAGATAAATGCTTTAACAATTGGTCTGTATGTGGTAAGATGGATAGCAATCTGACTGAAAGACAAACCCCACACAGTGAGATTTGCAGGCGTCTCTTCAGAAAATATGAATGTGACCAGTGGTACACCTCAGTGCTTGGTGCTGGGACCTTTCCTTTTTGATATTTACTTCTCAGATGTCCAAGCAGAGAGCCACTCTGGCTAACAAAGGTTGCAGATGAATGCAAAGTGTAGGCTGTTGTTAAGTCATCCTATGATACTCCAGAATGAAATTTCTATAGTAAGCTCTTGATGCACTAAAAATGAACTTAAACTTCTAAAAATTGTAGTATCATATCATCACTTTTGATAGACAACCTATCCACGCATCATACTGTATAGACATCACATCACTAATAAATGAGAATTTAGCCAGGGACGTAGATACTTGGGATGAGAGCTCCCTCTTTTTTGACAATAATGTGATAAAGTTGTCATGAAATCCTTTTATTTTGCCCCGCTTATTGCCAAAGGAATACCATCAAGGTCTAAAGAGGTAATCATTTCCTTATACTCCACATTGATCATGACAGTCATTGAGTAGAATGCCCCCTTGGAGATGTATCTCACTAAACATATCAAACAATTAGAAAGATCCCAAAGGTTCCTAATCAAAACAAACCCAGGCCTAAAGTACCTGAGCTACCAAGAGAGGTTGGAAGTCCTCACCTTTTTTTAGTGTCCTATAGAATTTTGAGGGGAGATCTCTGTCTAACTTACCACAGCATTAGGGACCTGGTAGTCCTGGAACTCCTGTGTCTCTGTAATTCCAATATGTCTAACAGTACTAGAACCTGGGACCAAAATCTTCACCAACAGATGAATAAAACAATGGAGGGACAGACCTGGGACCAAAATCTTCACCAACAGATGAATAAAACAATGGAGGGACAGGTTTATAACACACCATCTCCCAAACATCTGGATTAAACTTCTGCAGCGTGTTAAGCAGTGTGACTCACTGTCTTCCTTTAAACATAATCTAGATGACTGGATGAGTGTCCACAAATTTACTCTAGGTTGACCGGTATGGCTCTCCTGCAGAAAGGAGGTGTGGTGTTAAGGAGGGTGGTGGCAAGGAGTGAATGGTCATAAGACTCAGTGGCCTTTGAATATTCATGAGTCTATAGTCAGACTGTAGTAGTGGCTGCAGAATCAAATTATGAGACTGGTGTCTGCATGGCAAAAGTAGAATAAATGACCAGTTCTGTCATTAAAAAGTGATACTATTTGATCACCGTTTAAGTCTTTGAGGCTCAATTTCTGACATTCTGGGCAGGGACTTACATTTACTAGACAACTGTGTAGCCATTATGTCATATAAATGAAAAGGCTACAGAACAGACATGTCTGTAGCTTAAACATTTACTTAGAAGTTCCAGACTTACTAGATTACATAATTCACATCCAAGTAACACTACTTTTTTAGTGACGCGCTAAATGTAGGTTGACAAGTCATAGTATCAAAAAAAGAAGAGTCAGCATAGAAAAACAACTTTATTTACTTAATCTTTGGTGAACAAATTTGAAGTGTTATACAGAAATCTTATCTGGTGTGGACAGTTGCCATTTCATTCAGAAAACTCGATCTGGAAAAGCACAGTGTGACTCACTGTTAGCATACCTGGATATAGCCCTTACCATAACCGTTTGACCTAAGTTCAGTTAGTGGCACAGGCACCTTGTGGAGCTGGTATGGAGAAGAAAGGAATCATGAGGATTTGCCTGCTCATCCTCTTCAGGATGGGAGTGATGGAGAGACATCCTGGTGGTGGGCAGTCATTCTCTGCAACTCCTCTGAAGACGCAGACTCAGAACAGTGGCCATTCCTGCTATGCAGGTGGGTTTGGTATATGTTGTCACCTTAGGGGAGGGAGCATTCATTGGCCATGCCACATAGCTGGCAGTGGTTTAGTAAATGAAACACAAACATGTAAGGAGGTAGGTCCTTATGTAGTGTGCATGTGTTGTTTTCTCTGAGTAATATTTGTAGCTGTCTGATCCTCTCACCTCCCACTGCATTTGTGTCACCAGTACTGTCAAAGTGGGGTTAAAACTGATAACTTGGCATATGTAGGCTGACTCAAGTTGAGTAAAATCCATGGCGGATATTGTGCTGCCATAAATGCTCATATAAGATCTTACTCATACTAAGGGACTGTCAGAAAAAAAGACTTACCAAGTTGCCATCCTCATGTAAGCTTTCCACCTCACGTAGGCTTGGCAAAGCACAGTCATCGTCAATAGGTTTAGAATTCTTATTATCTGAAAAAGAAAATTATATTGTTGCCAAGGTACTGTAAACTGTCAAGAATAAGCATATAGCACCTTAAGTATCAAGACTAAAAAAAGGATTAAGAAGAGCTGTTTCACTTAACTATTAAATTGGTACATTAAAAGGAAGATGGAGAGATACATGAGGTGAGGAGATACATGACAAAACGTAGATTTGACATGTAAGTAATCATCTTATCTGTAAAATTTTCAAAGTGTAATACAGTTGTTTTCAGCCCTATATGACCACGCTTAAATTCTGAGTATGACACTCCATTCTGCACACGCAGACTTATACACTGAGGCAGCTGGACCAGTCCCTAGTATAGAGGAGTTGCGTTGGTGAACTGGCTGGAGAGCACTGGGGCTTATACAGTGTTAGCTTCATAATGATCTTTCCTGATTGACTTGATGGAATATTCTGTCTACAGTTTTAATAACCCATATTCATGTGCAAGCACAAGTCTTTTTGAGGATTGGATTGGGAAGGGAATCTCTAGTGTTATCTTCTCTAGGCTTGTTCTAGAGGTGAGGTGGGGGAGGTGAGAAGGGCTGCTATTCAGAGAAAATACGGCTGCTGTGGTATAAAAAGAGGACAACTAGACTGAAATCTCTGGAAATGGGCAGCTTTTTTGTAAATGTTATAAGAAAGGGGCATGAGGAACGTATATGCTTCTTGCAGAGATCCAAGAGAAAGAAAATAATCATGAAAGCCAAACAAAATAGATTCCATAAGTTTTTCTCAATCCAATACCCAGCTTGAGCAGTAAACCTAGAGCTGTATGTGTATAACTGGTATGCAGTAAAAGACCCAGAGTTGTGTTTGTGTGTGTGTGTGTGTGTGTGTGTGTGTTTGTGTGTGCATGTGTTTGTGTGTGTGTGTGTGTGTGTGTGCACGCGTATGTTTGTAAAACTGGAATGCATTAGGAAACCCAGAGTTATGTTTGTATAACTGGGATACATTAGAAAAACTAGAGCTGTTTGTGTATAACTCGGATATATCAGAAGACCTAGCTGAGTGTGTATAACTGGGATAAACTGAGTGAAGTGACAGTTCTCTTTGTATGACTGGGATGTTAGTATGTGAATAACTAGGATATATTTGGATACCCAGAGTAATGTATGTATAACCAAGATATGTTACGAGACCTACAGCTGTGTGTGTGTGTGTGTGTGTGTGTGTGTGTGTGTGTGTGTGTGTGTGTGTGTGTGTGTGTGTGTGTGTGTGTGTTTTAAAATGGAATGTACTTAAAAACAAAGTTGTGTGTGTGTGTGTGTGTGTGTGTGTGTGTGTGTGTGTGTGTGTGTGTGTGTTTGTGTGTGTGTGTGCATATGTATGTGTAACTGGGTTATGTTAGTAGGCACAGATTATGTATGTACAACTGTGGTATGTCAGGAGATTTAGAGCTATGTGTGGGGGGGTTTGGTTTCACATTTATGGACAGTGAGCCATTGCTTGATGGAGTCTCCAGGATCACTGCATAGAGGTCATCTGAGGGAGTATGTTGTATAAGTCAGCTGGTCCTACAACTGATACAGAGTGTAGGGCAGAATTCTCGAGAATAAATAAAAAAATGAGGAATTACTAGCTCTTTGCAATGGTGCACAGTACAGCTAAGGACCTTATAATTTACACACAACAGATAACGTTACTCCAGGCTTTTAAGAAGCAGAAACCTGCAGGACAACTAGATTATGTTGTAGTTTTTGCTGTCCCTTTTGTTTTATTGGTAGACCTTATAGATAACATGCCTCCAGAAATAAAGCTTTGCAAATCAAATAATACAGTAATTAAACTTGAATAATTTTTTAAGTACGAATTTAAAGAGTTCATTTTGGGCTCTAAAGTGCATGCCTCACATACAGTTATATGGAGTTATTATTGATGAGTTCTTCACTGTTATTTATTTCAGAACATATAAGTTGCCAACGTGTCAAAGAAAGAATGCAATACCAAATTTTACATCCTGAGTATCATATTGGCAAAGTGTCATAAAATATTTAGATCATAGTAAGTACATGAGCAGTGGCATAAAACGGTCCTTAATGAGGGTGTATTTGTCTGAACTATCATAACACTGAAAACCCATAATACTGAAACCCATAAAGTTGAACCCATTTCACTGAAAACTCATAGCACCGAAAACTCCTAATGCTGAAAAGTGTAGAATTGTACAGAATTGTGTAGAATGCATGCACTAGTGTCATTTCTTATCATAGCAGTTATTAGGGGTGTGAGTCTAGCACAGAATGTGTGAATTGTGATGGTCAGCATCATGTTGTCCCACTAGATCTGTAGATGTCCATATTTGCTCTTAAGCACTTATTCACTGTGTGTGGTGTTTTTCTTTTCTTCACGGTTGTGCGATCATAAGTAAGGGGGTGTGGGGGGCATAGCTTTCATCTTCCTAGCACAAGAAATCTGGACAGAGCCTAAAATAATTGGGAGACAAAGACCCATAAAGTGGGACATATTTTAAATACTGCTCTAATAAACTCAGAAAGTTACTAGACTAACAGGATGTATGTTAACATACAGTTTCTGAAGGACGTGAAGTGTGAAACTCAAATGTATGTCATTATTGAATTATTATTTAGTGACTTCACTTCTCAGTGATTTGCCAGAAAACCACAAATTTTATGAGGAACAGGCAAAAAATGTTAGGCAAAAATCTGGACATTCTGTGAAAATCTGGACAGTTGAGAGGTATGGGTGGTGCAAGGGGGATTACCCACTTGCAAAAATATGGTTTTAGGCTATATTACTTGTAAAAAGGTTTTCAGTGTTATGATTTTTCGATGTAATGAGTGATATGGGTTTGACCTTATGAGTTTCAGTGCTATAATATACACCCATTAAATACACAAGACTGGTCTGCAGAGATTAAACTGCATGATTCATATCCCATTCTTTAAGTGGTTTAAACTAATTTGGAGCATTGTATTGGGGTATCTCGAAACCTGAGAATAAGGACCACCTGGATTCTTGGCTTATGGAGCTTCACTACGAACATGTATAGAAAGTGAGTAGAAAATCAGTCCTTTGCCCTAGAGAATGCTTGTGTTGCTGCAGGAATATGTTTGTTTCATTCTGGTGTAGTGGGGAAGCATTCATTACCATAAACTAGTTGGTAGTGGAGTGGAAAGGTATGAGGAAGATGTGAAGGTGAAAGTGGACCACATGTTAGACATACCTTCTGGTTCAAGGGCGGTGCTGGAGGGCGCATCAAAAGCCGCAGTCAAATTTAACAGGATGGCAAGAATTTGAAGGGAGATGCTGTTTGGATGAGGAGTATGAGGCTTCCCTTCATGTATTTGAGGTGGTTTGCCCAATTCTCATGTCTGCTTGGACTAACATGCTTGATTCATTTTTTTGCTCATGTTTAGCCGTATGCTACATGCTGCAGTAACATGTGTTACCTTAATAGTGTATTATTCTTTCATAGAAATGATGGTATCCCAGAAGAAGGTAGCAATGCTTTTATTTCTTAAATTTAAACTGTACCTAGTTTGAAGTCATATAATAAAGTGAGAAGTGTGGGGGATTGCCCTCTGAAAAAACATTTATTTGAGTTTTCTGCATATGTATTTGTTGAAAACCAGGTTTTCTTTAAATACTGCTGGAAATGTCCATTATGTAGTCAAATTAAGAATTTCCTGCTCTTATATACAAGGATATTGTTTTAAAGAATGGGAAATGAGGTGATATAGTAGAGACCGATTTATGGCTGCAAAGCTTTTGAGGACAGTTTCATTCCATGTAAAATGATAGTAAATTCTGCAAAGATGAGATCAATTTATGAAAAAAGACTCAATGAAATGTAGACTAAGTCTTGCAAGGAAAATGTCTGGCTGGTAGGTCTGTTGACGAGGAAGGCCAGAATGAGCCCAGTAGCACTGACAAAGAGGGTGCCGTCAGAGCTTTCAGAAATATCCTTCAGTACTGAAAGGGCCCATCAGGTGGAGAAGACAGATTCTTTGTGCAGTAGGCCATGACATCCAATTATTATATTTTAAGGGGGCAGCATGAGGTAGTGGTTGGACCGATTGAATAGAGCTTTAAATGCAGAATAGTAAGGATTAAACAGTTGGAGAATTACTCCCTATCCTTATACAGGTAGCATCAGGAATGTCTTTGGTTGATGCAAAATTCTGGCATGAAGGTGATTAAACTTGACTTCAGTTTCCTGATGTAATTATGGTAGACTATCAAGTGAACAAGTGAGTTTTCTCCCTCAAAAGGGGCAGCAGGAAGAGTCCATAAGACTGAAGTAGAGGTGGCCAGTCCCTGAAATGTCCCATATGTGTAGTCTGAAGCAGAGCTATTTCAGATTTAAGGGTCAATGCAGTGGAAGACCAGCAGAACTCATTCCCCTGGTAAACTACTGGAAGTAAACAATGGCAGGGTGCCTGTAGAAAAGAGAAGTGAGTACACAGGATGGGCAGTTCTGCTACTGTAGTTCTGGAGAGCAATTTGCAGATGTAGGTAGGTGGAGTGTCTGTGAGTCAGCTAGAAGGAACTACATAGAGAGTGAGCTATTTCAGAGGGGAACAGGACACTGTTGGCTGGAGGATCTAATGCATGATGTGTGTAGGGAATGTTTAGGAATGATGAACATGGCAAAAGCCATAGTGGAATGTAACTCAAGGAAAAGATGAAGGCAGTCAGGAGAATGAAGAGACAACAGTTTCACTTGGATAGGTAAAGCATGAGTAAGACGAAGATAAGCCCAAGGTTGAAAGAGTGCTGGAGGTGGTGTGGTGCAGGTGGGATAAGTAAAGCATGAGTAAGATGAAGATAAGCCCAAGGTTGAAAGAGTGCTGGAGGTGGTGTGGTGCAGGTGGGATAAGTAAAGCATGAGTAAGACGAAGATAAACCCAAGTTTGAAAGAGTTCTGGAGGTGGTGTGGTGCAGGTGGGATAAGTAAAGCATGAGTAAGATGAAGATAAGCCCAAGTTTGAAAGAGTGCTGGAGGTGGTGTGGTGCAGGTGGGATAAGTAAAGCATGAGTAAGATGAAGATAAGCCCAAGGTTGAAAGAGTGCTGGAGGTGGTGTGGTGCAGGTGGGATAAGTAAAGCATGAGTAAGACGAAGATAAGCCCAAGGTTGAATGAGTGCTGGAGGTGGTGTGGTGCAGGTGGGATAAGTAAAGCATGAGTAAGATGAAGACAAGCCCAAGGTTGAAAGAGTGCTGGAGGTGGTGTGGTGCAGGTGGGATAAGTAAAGCATGAGTAAGATGAAGATAAGCCCAAGGTTGAAAGTGTGCTGGAGGTGGTGTGGTGCAGGTGGGATAAGTAAAGCATGAGTAAGATGAAGATAAGCCCAAGGTTGAAAGAATGCTGGAGGTGGTGTGGTGCAGGTGGGATAAGTAAAGCATGAGTAAGACGAAGATAAGCCCAAGGTTGAAAGAGTGCTGGAGGTGGTGTGGTGCAGGTGTTGCAGATGGACAATGTATGCTGTCCGTATTTTTCACACTGAAGAGGAGAGGAGTGTAGACTAGGATTAAGGAGATCAAAGGCTGAAAGTGAGTTGCAAGATTATTCCAGTGTAGAATGGATGGGTTGTCAGAGTGAATGGAAAAATAAATAGAGGAGATATGCTGATATTGAGACCTTATTTTTCTGTCTGATTCCCTTAAGATTTGATTTCCTCAGCCTTTATTTGCTTAATATGTGATCATGAGCAAGTTACTTAACCAGATATTACTCCTAGGTCACCCCTGAATAGGGGCTGTGTGTCCAGAGGGCTTACCTGGTTAGAAATGGGTATTATTGTTAATATTAGCTGATGAAAAGAACTCTAGGTAATCAGCACTAAGTAATGTACTCTTTAAGCAGTTTTATTGCATGCTTCCTCAGCAGTGTTTGATTTTGAACTTGCTTACGTATATTATGTCATTGTATGTATATTCTTCTTTATTAGTGATAATATATTTTTGATGATGTGTATCGTTATTGCATGGTGTATTAATATCTGCTGGTGAAGGGTAAAGGACTTTTAGTGAGTGGTACAGGAGAGAAATGAAGACGGGGAATATTAGCTGATGGATGAGTAAGTAAGTAGCTGCAAGGAAAGGGATTAGGCCCATAATAAGTTTAAGAGGGTAGAGAGGCAAGAACTGGGATGAGTTCCTATTTCTTTTATTGATGATAAGGCATAAATGGATTAGGTGAGGTCTAAGAGGAGGGAATATTGTTCATAGGTCCATAGGCAAGTACTAGGCTAACTGTCCGCCTGGGCCATTTTAAGCTTAGCCAGTCTCCCTTTCTTGAGAAGCAAACCCTATATGTTGTGTTTGTGAGGTGAACACCTTAACTATTATACCACCCCCCAACCCCCATGTAGAGCTGGATGATGTTCTTCATCTCACATTGCTGCAGTCCTTACATATGGGTAGTCCGCTGTCCTCGGTCGGCCCGAATACCAAAGGCTGACGTCGGTCATGGGCGCTCAGATCTGACATCATAGCGTCAGGGTATAAAAGCGCATGACCGACGTCATATCCTCAGTCTTTTTTGCCGCATGGTCCGATGCAGAAGCAGCGTTGCAAGTGCCGTTCGGCGTTCTGAAATTTTCGTATTCTGAGTTTCAGACCGAAACCAAGTTGGGCTAAGTACCCCGTTGGGGAATATTTTTGTTTTTTCTTGCCTCAGTTAATTCCGGATGTCAGAAAAAGTGAATAATTGTATTTCTTGTGGGAAACAGATACCGCATAGGGATTATCACTCTCTTTGCATTCCTTGTTTGGGACCGAACCACGCGTAGTCGGGTGTCGGTTTTGTGCTAGGTTTAATAAGCACTATAAAAGAAGGTTAGATTGTGCTAGGTTAGTCTTTGGTAAGCGGTGTAATTATAATATGCCGTCGGATCCTCGACGCCCGCTTCCAAGAAGCGCAAAGACAAATCCTTGAAACCTAGACAGGTTGATTCGTCCGTTCGGACTCGGTCCTGCAGAAGCTACAGTGGAGCAGGTGGATCCGGCTGAAGTTTCTGTTGAGTCTCAGGGGAAACTTTGATTTTGCAGGATGTGGCCTCACAGGAGTCAGGTCAAGCTGAAGGGGCCTCTCAGGTTACTGTTCTCCCTTCTATGCCTAAGGTGGTTAGGCCTTCTGCTACTATTTCTAAGGCTTCTTCTAAGGGCAGGTCTGTTTTGCCTTCCTCTGGTGTCCCTCCAGGTACTTCAGGGTCTGTGCCTAAAAGCACATGCTTAAAATGGCAGAAGATTTGATTACTTTAATTAGAGGTTCTATGCCCCCTCCTGATAAGAGGCCCAGGGTGGAGCCTGAGTTGGAAAGTTTGGATCAGGCCTCAGACGACTCAGACTCTTCTGCTGAAGATATTCAAGATTTTCCCCCTTATTCGGATTCTGATGCAGAGGATTCCACTCCTTCGGCTTCTCCTCCAGAGGATTTTTCGTTTTCAGAAACTCTGCATTCCATGAGGGAGCATTTTAAGTGGGAAGGACAGGATTTCTCTGATTCACGAAAGAGGCTTAGGGAATTCTTGTTTTTACCACAGCATAGACCCTTGGCTATACCTCCTGTTTTGGATGTTGTTCAAGATGTTTTCTCGGAGGCTTCCCTTAATCCAGATTCTTTGCCTCCTGCCAGTTAAACCGGACAGGTATTACAGGGTGCCTGAGGCTCATAAATATCTGTATAAGAGTCCTAGGGCGGACCCAGAAACTATTAGTCAGGGGCCTAAGGGTGTTAGAGCTTCTGTTGTAAAGAATCCGGTTCCTCTAGATAAGGAAGCTAGAGCTTTGGATAGATGGGGTAAGAAGGTGTATACCTCTTCTACTTTAGCAATGAGGGCTTTAAATTGCCAGTTTCATATGTTGAAGTATCAGAATTTCTTCCTTTCTCAGCTAAAATCTAAAGTGGATGCTTTGGCAGAGGGCATAGAGTGTAAAGAATTGCAGGATTTAGTACATGTCTCTGAACAGGTGGGTAAGCATTCTTTGCAGTGTGGTTTTGATGCTGTACAGGCCTCTTCTAGGGTGGCTGCCACTGGATCAGTTCTTCGTAGGCACGCCTGGCTTAAGGATCAGAATTTGTCCGAGCATGTTAAAACTAGAATTCTGGATGCCCCATTACAGTCTGAAGTTTTGTTTGGTCCCCCTGTGGAGTCGGTTTTGAAGAAAATGGAAGACAAGGCTAAGTCTATGCAGACTGTTAAAGATTTCTTGCAGGTGCAACCTCCAAAGTTTAGTAGAAATTGGCCTACTAAGGGGTGGACCTACCCTTCTTCTGATTCTCAGTCTAGGGGTAGATCTAGACGTGGCAGGGGCAGAGCTCACAGTACATTCAGGCCTAGAACTTGGAGTTCACCTGCACAATCTACAGGTGAGGGCAGGGGCCAGTCCTTTCGTAAACAGGCCCAATGACCTGCATTTTCAGCTGCCAGATTCTTCTTCCCTGGCAGCTCCTTTGGGAGGAAAATTAGCACTCTTCAAGCAAAACTGGCTTTTAGTCACCCAGGACAAATAGGTATTGGACATTATAAACCGAGGCTACAAGTTCTATTTCCATACATTGCCTCCTTTCAAAGGCATGCCAGACGTTCCTCCTCGGCAAAGGATAGAGGCTCACAAGCAGATTTCTTTATTTCTTCAAATAGGAGCTATACAGCCAGTTCCTCTGTCAGAAGTGGGACTAGGATTTTATTCTCGCCTGTTTCTAGTACCGAAGAAAGGGAACACGTGGAGACCAATTTTGGATTTATCTATCCTCAACACTTATCTGGACATTCCAAAGTTCAAAATGCTGACGTTACAACAGCTTTTACCTCTGTTGGGAAAAGATCACTGGATGGTAACTCTGGATCTCAAAGAGGCTTATCTTCATGTTCCTATCAGGCCCAGTTGCAGGAGGTACCTGCGTTTTCGGGCTGGAAATTTACATTATCAGTTCTCTGCATTGCCCTTTGGCTTATCTACTGCCCAGAGTGTTCACAAAGGTTCTGGCTCCAGTGATAGCCTTTTTCAGGTTAAAAGGAATACAGATTTATCCTTATTTGGACGATTGCCTGATTATTGCACAACACAAAGACGAACTTCTGCATCATCTACAGTATGTGATGGTAGTGTTAAGATGCCTAGGGTATTCTGTGAACGAAACAAAGTCCAGTCTAGTACCCTCTCAGGACATGTGCTTTCTGGGTGTGAGACTGAATACAGCTTCCCAGATGGCCTTTTGACCCCGGACAAACAAAGAAGCCTTTCTCTTTATTTCCATCAAATGTCTCTACAGTCCAGGCTGACTGCAAGGACAGTCCTTCAAGCCTTGGGGTTCATGGCATCTTGTATTCTGGTGCTTCCCAATGCCAAACTGCATATGAGGAAGCTTCAATGGTATCTCAAAATGTATGGACACAACACTGCCAAGATCTAGACACTGTCATTCAGATAATACCTTGCATTCAGAAAGAATTTTGTGGTGGGCTCAGGAATGTCACCTAAACAAGGGACTCTCTGTGACCCGACCAGAGGCGAGTCAGATTCTAATGACAGATGCCTCGGACAAGGCTTGGGGAGCACACCTCAGTGGAAAATGGGTGCAAGACACGTGGCCTGTCAGACTTCAACATTTGCATATCAACTTGAAGGAGATGTTAGCAGTCCAATTTGCATTGATGGCTTTCAAGGATTTACTTCACCCAGGACAGGTGTTGATTCAAACAGACAACACTACTGTCATGTGGTACATCAACAAGCAAGGGGAACCCATTCGTACCCTCTTTGCAGGCAAGCGATGATTTTGTGGGAGACTGCTCTCAGTTTACACCTCAATCTTCAGGCAAGGTTTCTACCAGGAGCACAGAACTCCTTAGCGGACGTGTTGAGCAGACAAATTGTGGATCCTCACGAGTGGAAACTGGATCCTCATGTGTTTCAAAAGTTGACAGTGTTATGGGGGACTCCAGACATAGATCTGTTCGCTTCTCCACTAAATTACCAGTTGCCAAAGTTTTGCACAAAAAGGTTTCATCCCACAGCTTGGAAGGTGGATGCTCTATCATTCAGTTGGAGCAATCTTCATGTCTATGCCTTTCCACCTCTGCCTCTCATTCCCAAGGTACTCCTGAAGGCCAGAATAGACAAGACATCCATGATTCTGATAGCGCCGGATTGGCCTCGACAGCACTGGTACCCACTACTAAGGAGTTTGGTACGGGAGCCTCCATGGCCTCTGCCTTTGATTCCACATCTTTTGTCTCAGGAGGGCAATCACTTCCTCAATGTCAAGATTCAGTCTCTGCATCTCACAGCCTGGCATATTCTGTTTTAGACCCTGGAGGGTCTCAGCTTCCACAACAAGTTTTGAATGTTATTTTGGAGGCCAGAAGGCCTAGTACAAGGAAAGTTTACGCTGATAAATGGAGGAGATTTTTTCTTTGGAGCAAAGCGAAGGACTTTGATGTTTCCAAGCCTGATTTAAGTGTTTCTCTTCAATATCTTACTGAGTTATTGGACAAGGGTTTGTCTTTCTCCTCGATAAAGGTTCATGCTGCAGCCATTTCTGCTCACTATGACTGTGACCCTCCTTTATTTTCCCATCCTTTGTTTAAGCAATTTCTTAGAGGGCAAAGGAACATAAGCCCCCACGTAGAGCTCCTACTCCTGCTTGGGATCTCAATTTTGTGTTGGAAAAGCTTACTCTACAACCTTTTGAGCCTGCAGCTACTGCCGAGTTAAAGTATTTATCATGGAAGACTGCTTTTTTGTTGGCCATTACCTCTGCAAGAAGGGTTTCTGAATTACAGGCCCTTATGGCAGTGGAACCTTTCCTGATTTTTCATAAGGATAGGGTATCTTTGCGTACTAATCCTTCCTTTATGCCTAAAGTGGTTTCTAGTGTGGCCTTGAACCAAACTATTCATTTGCCTACTTTTATGCAAACCCTCAAAATAAAGGGAGAAGATTTTGCATACTTTGGATATTCACAGGCAGTTACGTTATTATTTGAGCAGAACCAAGGGGTTCAGGCAGTCTCAGCAGTTGTTTGTTTCTTTGGCTTTGGGTTCTCAGGGAAAACCTGTTTCAAAACAAACTATTTCTAAATGGATTGGGTTTTGTATTTCTTTCTGTTATTCCCATCATGGTAAGGAGATTCCGGCTGGAATCAGACCTCATTCCACTAGAGCTACTGCCACTTCTACTGCCTTTCTAAGGGGTAGCTACAAAGATATTTTGGAAGCAGCCACTTGGAGTTCAGTACATACTTTTTCCAAGCATTACCACCTTCCTCTTTATTCTAAGTCTAGGGCTGGATTTGCCACTGCAATATTACAGGGCATTTTAGCAGCCCCTAATGCTTTATGATTTTGCCATCCTCCCTTTACCTCTGCTTTGGGATTCTACCCATATGTAAAGACTGCAGCAATGTGAGATGAAGAACATAGTACAGTTTTGTACCTACCATAAATGTAGATGTTCAAAGATCCACATTGCTGCAGTCCAATTTACCCTCCCTCCTTCCCCTCTGTAGTTTGGCATGGTTATATGGTTTGGGTGATGGTTGTTGTTGGGCATGTTTTTGGGAGGTATCCTGTTTTTGGGCTGTGGCCTTTCTTTTTAGGGCCTTCTGACATCTGGGGCAAGAAAAGACTGAGGATATGACGTCGGTCATGCGCTTTTATACCCTGACGCTATGATGTCAGATCTGAGCGCCCATGACCGGCGTCAGCCTAATACTTTGGTATTCGGGCCGACCGAGGACAGCGGACTACCCATATGTAAGGACTGCAGCAATGTGGATCTTCGAACATCTACATTTATGGTAGGTACAAAACTGTACTTTATCATTTGTCCCTTTGCCTTGCTTTTTGTTTACTTCTGCATGAAGTGTAGGCAGACTGTGAAGAAGCACAATGGCTTAACTTGGCTGGTTGTGGGGGAGAAGCAGTAGTGTGACACTTGTCCTTAGGGCTGTAAATGATGTATGTTGGATGAAGAAGCTGCCCACACAACAGACATATCAAGCCTTGTACAGGTTTTTGTCATATGAATAATATTTTTCAAGTAGATATTACTGGCGGAAGTGCGCTACTTAAAAATGCTGCATCACAGCTCATGGTTCTTGTGTTCATTTCATGGCAGGGGTGCCTGCTGTGTACAGTCTGCATGTCCTTGTGTTCATTGTTTACATGGGTTTTTAGCAAGTCATAAACTTTCCTCCCATAATAATGTCATTAGTGAAATGACAATCCTCTAAATTGTCTTTAGACATCCATCTGGATGAGGGAAAGTCAGTACATTCAGCTTACCTTGACTTGGCCAAAGACTTGGGGTACACAAGTTGTCAACAATCTCACATTTGACCATCATGTTGCAACAGTGGTCAGAAAAGCCTTTTACTTGGTTCATCTCATAAGTAAAGGGGTTGCATCCAGACAAAAGGAGGTTATTACCTCTCTGTACTCCTCCCTCATTAGGCCAATAATCGAGTACAGTGCCCCATTTGGTATGTACCTCTCCCAACACCTGCACCAACAGGAAAGGCCACAGAAATACCTCACAAGGAGAATCCATGGCCTCCAACACCTGTTCTATGTGGACAGGCTCAAATCACTATCACGCTACTCTGTATCATACAGATTGCTCAGAGGTTATCTGTGTCTCACCTACAAGACAATCTCAGACCCTGCTCTACTAGAGTTGCCCCATATCCACAAGTCTAACTCCTTGCGTAGTACCTGATTGAAAGGCTTAAATCTAATATGTGACGTTAACAAAACCTGCTAGAAAGACAGGTTTCTCTCCCAAAGACTACCCTGTCTCTGGAATAGACTCCCCATACACATCAAATAAAGTATGTCGCTGACCCTCTTCAAGCGCAACCTTGATGAGTGGATGGGCAACCACAAGTTTGTCCCAGGGGTTCCACCTGTGTCCCTCACTAACAGGGGTAACAGGTGCTGATTGAGGTTTCTCTTTTGAGGATAAACTCTTGGCTAGGCTTGTAAGGGCCCCAGAGTCACTAGCCTAGTAATCTCCTATGATCCTATGTGGTTTGTGTGGATATGTGTGCCTGCATGTGTGTGTGTGTGTGTGTGTGTGTGTGTGTGTGTGTGTGCGTGTGTGTAAGTGTGTAAGTATGTGTAAATATGCACATGTCTGATTTAATTTCATCAGCTGAGAAGTTCACTTTAAAATGCAGGATCACATAATCTCAGTTCATATTACAGGAGATGCTAATTCTAAAGAGCATTGGCTGTAAGTCTGAAGAGACAGTCACTGAAGTACACAGAACAGGGTTCACTGGAAATGAACCACATGCTGCTTGAACAGTAACAGGAGCAAATGTTAAAATAAGGATCAGATGAGTATATGTTTCCTTTACTGTAACAGTGGAGAACTTGTCTTCATTGAGACATGTTGGGTATCCCTATCAACTCAGAGCAGTGCTGTTGTAGTCTTTATTCCCTCCTGGCTGTACTGCTTACGTGTCTCGTTTGCATTGTCTCATTCAAGGTCTAGCATTTCCTTATTCTTACTTCCATCTCTGTTTTGTGAAATGGTCTGATGTTAGAAATGCTGAAGTCCCCGCTTCTTTTACACAAGCAGTTGACATGCTGGTAGTTGATATGTCATACATAACTGGTTGAGGGTAACACCAAGTATCATATGGTGCTAACTGTACAGCTGCTGCTTTGTACATTTGTCTTGGAAGTAGTAGATGATATGATAGCAGTCCTGTACTCAGCAACTTAGACCTGTTCTTGCTTTTTGAGATGTATGCCACAGAAAAGATGGTTGACATGTTGCATTGTATCACAGTGCTGATCTTATATAAATAGATCTGAAGTAGGACTTCATTTGTCAGCAACCTTTGGGATACGGATCCAATCTTGGATCCGAGCCGGCAACTTCTATCACAGCATAGATCCGAGCTCCTAGCTCCTCCCTTTACCCATAATCCCCTGCTAACCCTGACTGACCTCCGATCTAGTTTGCCGCTCTTCAAGCAACAGCTAGATTCCAGAGCTCTTGGTGTATTCTTGTGAGAAAAGAAAATTTTAAATTCTTTCTTGTACCTTTTCTGAGCGAGTGTTTGTGTGTGTGTTTAGGTGGTCCCTGGTCCTATTTTAACTACTTTAGCTTAAATTAGCTTAAAATTTTTATCTTATTTCTCCTCCCTGCCCTCGCTGGTCGCAGTGTGTGTGTGTGTGTAGTGTGTAGGGGCCTAACGTGTGCGTTTTCCTTTAGTGATGTTGGAGGCCCCTAAAGCTATTTTTTTGAAATGCACCGAGTGTGGTCACAAGCTTTCACTGGCTGATGGCCACACTCGGTGCGTTAGGTGCCTTGGGGTTGAACACCTCTCCTCGGGTTGCGCGATTTGCGCCACGTTCAACCCCAGGGCACTTAAGGATTGGAGGTCGAAGCTGGTTCTGGCGGGCTTTTTGCCCCCAGACCCGGCTCTGGTCTCCGGTACTTCTGTGACCGCTACCCAGTCTTCGGTAGCGGCCACTCCTGCCCCCCCTCCCTCCGACCGGGACTCAACCTCCCACTGTGGCTTAGGAGGTGAGGGAGGCCAGGAAAGAGAAGCGGAGGGAGATGCACCTTAAGCAGCGGGCCGAAGAGTCCTCCTCGGCCCCGCCTGCCAAACGGGCTTCTCCCTCCAGGGTTTCTGGTTCACCTCCTCCTCGGATCCGATCCCCTTGCTTCTCACCGGGACCCGAGGAGGAGGTGACCCGGTCCCCGTCGAGGTCATTGAGGCGGCACTCCAGGCCTGCCTCGGTGGCCTCCTCGAGGTCCACCTTCATTATGTCGGATGCGGACATGGACCAGATGATGAGGAGGTTCATCCAGGCCCAGATGCAGATGGGAGTGCTCTTGCCTCCCCTCCCCTCCCCTCCGGGGGGAAGCTCAACCCACTTTTTTGCCCCTATCGCTCCTTCTCTGACCTGACTCCCGGGTTCGGAGCTGTCGGAGCCGAGCCGCATTGGATCCGGGGGTGGGTCGGATCCGACAGTGCTAGGCACTTCGGCTTCGACTATTCCCTCGAGTTTGTCAGATCTGACCTCTCGGAGCCGTGGGCCGAGCTTCGGATCCGAGGGACTCTGTGTGCTTTCGGCCCCATCCCGGTCAGAGCGCGCGGGTCCTTCGGATTCAACAGTCTCGGCCCTGGGTCCGATCCCTGCCTCGGATCCGAGTGGGAGTCGGATCTCGGATCTGTCAGAGAGCGGCTCCCCCTCGGCTTTCGCAGTGGTGGAGAGGGTACTGTTGAGTACATCCAGGCCTCCGGTCCCGGCTTCGGCTCCTCCCTGCACTCCCTCTCAGCTGGTCCTGGCTACCCTCACCCGGCCTTCGGGGCAGCGTGCTTCAGCGCCTCTAGGTGTTTCATTGGAACAAGATATTGCTGGTGAGGACTCCTCGGACAGCCCCCCCAAGGAGGTTCCTCGCAAGTCGAAGTGCAAAAGGAGGCACATGGACTCCCCTGAGTCCCTCACAGAAGATACGGACTTTGATGAAGGGGAAGGCTCCCCAAGGTCACCCCCTGAGGATGTCTCCTTTGGAGACATCATGGAAATGCTCAGAATCCGGGGGGGGTGGTCAGCCCCCAAGGCTTCTTCCGACGAGTCCATATTCCTAGAGGCATTCGAGGCAGGGCCGTCTACCTCTTGGGTGTCCCCTCCTCCCGACCCCTTGGTGGATCTTATAGCCACTAGGGCTTGGAGGGAGCCGGACACTGTAGAGCCTATTCCCAAGCGCCCGGACAAAATCTTGAGCCCCCCCCCCCCGTCAGAGAGAACCCATTGGAGCAAAGGTCCCCCTGTGGATGCCATGTTGGAGGCGGTAGCCACCAAGAGAGAGTTGGCTCAGGAGAACCCCACGGTTCATCCCCTGAGCAAGGAGTCTCATGCGATGGACCGCCTTGGGAAGCGGGCCTTCAGTTCAGCGACCTTCTCCTTGAGGGCCATGAACTATATGGCACACGTCATTCGGATGCAGCGGGATCTAATTAAAGAATACGCTGCTTCCCCCCAGGGTCCATGTCAGAAGGGGACAAGCAACTGTACTCCTCCCGAATGTCCACCCTACGTTCTATTTCCAACACCTCTATGCGACTCTTGTCTCACGCCACTGAGGGAGCCGCTAGAGCAGGCAGAGTCAGGCTGGTCATGAGGAGGCAAGCCTGGCTCCGACATTGTGACTTCTCGGAACCCTTTAAGGCATCATTTGCGAATGCCCCTTTTGATGGTTCTGTTTTGTTTGGCAAAACCGTTTGCGACACCCTTGTCCAGAGCGAGAAAGACGGGAAGACGTTGTCTGACGTTGGAGTCCGCTTCTCTGCTCCCCAGAGGTCCTTTACCAAGAACCAAAAGGGTCAGAAGAAGATGTGGTTCCAGAAATCGCATCAGTCCCAGTCTGCTCCGGACAACCAGTCCTCTCGTGGCAGAGGAGGACAGGGAGGACGCCGCCCTAGAGGCAGAGGGGGTCCCAGGAATTTTGGGTCCAGAGAACTTTTCTCTGAGAGGCCCACACAGAACCCCTGAGGGTTTACCCGGCTGCTCCACTCTGGAGGCAGTCGGGGGACGTTTTTCGAAGCACCTAGCAATGTGGGAGTCCATAACAACGGATCGCTGGGTGCTTCGGGTTATATCCAGAGGATACCAAATTCCCTTTTTTGTAACCCCCAGAATCAGAAGCCTCCCCAATGTACCACCCAATCAGAGGGAGGCGGCTGCTGCAGAAATTCAGCAGCTCTTACAAAAAAGAGCCGTCCAGCCCGTCCCCCCAGATCAGCACGGATCAAGGTTTTACTCCAGGTTCTTTCTGGTGCCAAAAAAGACGGGGGACGTGAGGCCCATCTTGGACCTCTCTCTCTTGAACCTGGCAGTACCAAAAGTAAAGTTCCGGATGGTCACTCTGCAATCTATCTTCCCACTACTACGGGAGAACGACTGGATGTGCTCAATAGACCTCAAGGATGCGTACTATCATATTCTCGTAGACAGACGCTCCAGGAGGTTTCTCCGCTTTCGGCTGGGAGCCAGCCATTTCCAGTTCAGGGCCTTTCCCTTCAGTCTCACCTCAGCCTGCAGGGTGTTCACCAAGGTCTTGGCAGCGATAGCGGCCCACCTGAGACTCCAGGGAATTCAGGTCTTTCCGTACTTGGACGACTGGCTCCTTACCGCCCCAACAAGGCATCTTCTTTGCTCATGCAGGGATTACTTCCTCAATCTGGCTCCACTCTTAGGGTTGGCCATCAACATGGCCAGGTCCTCCCTGGCTCCTACACAAGTGTTGGATTTCATAGGGGCGAGGTTGGACTCCAGACTGATGCTTGCTTTCTTGACTCCAGATCGGCTTCAGAACCTGAGGTTGCATGTGCAGGCCATCCTTCAACTTCAAGCTCCTTCGGCGGAATTGGTCCTGAGGGCTCTAGGATCCATGGCGGCAGCAATTCCGCTGCTGCCATTGGCCCGGTTGAATATGAGGGTCATACAATGGACACTCCAGGTACAATGGTCCCTATCTCGCAATCCCCTGTCTCATCCCATCCCCCTAAGCAGGGTTTGCAGAAGGTCGCTCGTGTGGTGGCTCCAGTCCTCCAATCTCCACATGGGACGCCCCTTCTTGCTGCCTCAAACAGGGGGAACCAGGTCTTACCCAGTCTGCCGCGAGGCCATGAGAGTGTGGGAATGGGCGATATCCACCAACCGCTTTCTCATCGCAACGCACATTCCGGGACGGTCCAACATATTAGTGGACAGGCTCAGTCGTACTATCCTGACTCCTTATGAGTGGTCTCTCAATCCTCTAGTAGCAGAGCAAATATTTGCCCGATGGGGGCGACCTTGTTGCGATCTTTTTGCCTCTCACTCAAATACCAAATGCAACAATTACTTCGCTCTGATCCTCCCTCCGGGGGAGTCCCCAAGAGACTCTCTAGTTCATGCTTGGCCTCCCGGTCTGCTTTATGCTTACCCGCCTCTGCCCCTGATGTTGAAACTATTGTAGAAAGCCAGTCAGTTGGGGAGCAAGATGATCCTCATTGCCCCATTCTGGCCTCGTCAGACGTGGTTCCCTTACCTATGGTCTCACATGATTCATCCGCCCTGGATGCTGGATCCCCTTCCGGATCTCATCTCACACCCCCTGGGTCTTCCGACTCCGAACCTGGCCAACCTAAAGCTGACGGCTTGGTTGCTCCAGTTCCACTCTTGATAAGGACTCCCGGAATTTCATCACCAGTCAAAGCCATCCTTGTAACAGCTCACAAGCCCTCCACCAGAAGGGTCTATCGGAGTAAATGGAAACGTTTTTTCATCTGGGCGGAGCACCGTCATTTAGATCCTTTTACGGCGCCGGTAGCATCGGTTCTAGATTTTCTAACTTCTCTCTTTCACCAGGGGGCTAGTTCTTCCACGTTCAAGGTACAACTTGCTGCAATTTCACACTATTATGTAGGGCAGGAGTCAGGCCCGCTTATTACTTCCAAACAGTGTAAGACCTTCCTTAAGGGTACCTTCCTTCTCAGGCTCCCGGCCAAGGAGGTGGTACCTCCATGGGATTTATCCCTAGTCTTACAGGCCTTGACTAGCCCCCCTTTCGAGCCGGCAGCCACTATTGATCTTAAATACCTCTCTTAGAAAACGGCCTTTTTGGTGGCCATAACTTCAGCCAAGAGGGTCTCGGAACTCCAGGCTCTCTGTGTCAAACCACTGTATTTGATCTTCCACCCAGACAGAGTTCACCTCAGGATCAATCCGTCTTTTCTACCTAAGGTATCGTCGGAAGCTAACATTAATCAATCTATTAATCTTCCAGTATTCTTCCCCAACTATCAAAACAAAGGAGAGTATAAGCTGCATTCTTTAGACGTGCACAGACAACTATGTTTTTATACTCATCGAACTACTGGTCATAGGCAATCCGATCAGTTGTTTGTCTCCTTTGCCAAAAACAATCTCAGCAAGGCGGTTTCTAAGGTTACCCTCTCCCGATGGATATCTAGTTGTATTCTCTTAGCATATCAGAGCTCGGGAAGGCCTGCACCTCAGGGAGTCCGTGCTCATTCTACGAGGGCCATTGCTACATCGGCTGCTTTCAAAGCTAGAGTTTCTCTGGATGACATTTGTTCCGCAGCCACTTGGGCTTCATCTCATACCTTTATAAGCCACTACAAAGTAGATATTGTCTCCCGAGGTAGGGCGTCTTTTGGCTCTGCAGTGCTCCGGAATATCCTTCCATGAAGGCCACCCAAGATTTAGGTAGCTGGGGACTCTGTCCCAAAGGTTGCTGACAAATGAAGTCCTACTTCAGATTTAGAAGTTATGTACTCACCATAACATTCCATCTGAGTAGGTATTTTCATTTGTCTGCAACCATCCCCCCCTCCTTCCCCCTGACCAAAATTATCCTACTTGGGGCTCTTTAGATTAGTTCCCTCTGGGACACAGTTTTAGCTGTGCTATGGGGCAAATGTGATCTGAGGTCAGTCAGGGTTGGCAGGGGATTATGGGTAAAGGGAGGAGCTAGGAGCTCAGATCTATGCTGTGATAGAAGTTGCCGGCTCGGATCCGAGATCGGATCTGTATCCCAAAGGTTGCAGACAAATGAAGATACCTACTCAGATGGAACATTATGGTGAGTACATAACTTCTAATTATGAGAAAATAACATAAATTAAAATATTTAGGAAAGTGACTAGATGCTTTCCTGCCTAACCACAGTGTCCTCCCCCACCTTTGCATTATCCACATGTGTTATGCCTGCCCGAGGCATTTCCAGATTCTCTCAGTGTTTGTGAGACAAGTGTTTACTTAAGGATGCTATTTGCTACCATTTTCTGTCTCTGTTCCACTTGTTCTTCCTGTTTCACTGTGAAAGGCTTGTAATTTGTATTCAGATGTGTAAGTAACATTTTCTTTTTTGTATGTTCACATTACTTAGATCTGACACATTGTATAACTTTTTACAATAAAAGCATTTTATATCCTTTGAAATTATTGCCATGTGTCTCCAGATGTTTGTAATTATTAGGCTGTAACTGAAAATAGGTACTTATGAGCAGTGAATATCCATGCTTATTAAAAGGAAATTATTGCATTTGTGCTATATACACTGTCCTGCTCCCTGCTTCTGTTATTAAAATTATAATTACAATGTACTGTTTAGACTAAACACGACACTGGTATGGGGCATAATATAATGTCTGTACAAATGTCTGAATATATGGGGCTGAAATAAAACAAAACTAAAACCTTTGTTGTGTAGATTGTTTTCTTACACTTGAGGTTATGAAAGTGCTTATATTTAAATATAAGAAAGAAAACTACAAAATTCAATTTCAGACAGGTGATGTAGTGAGCCCACTTTCAACCCAGGATCTTGTGCCTTTTCAGGATCTTGACATAGTGAAATTATTTCAAAGTATGAATGCATAGTTACACTCCAGATCAGAAAATATTTTGTTTGAAAATTACTGTCTTGGCTTGTTTACTATGAGTTTATCATAGTCAGGTCCCACAGTGTTATGAACAATGTAAATTCATAGGAAAGTTGCAGTAGCTTTCAGGAAGAGAATTGAGGAGTTGAACTACATGACATGTATGGGTGTGAATAAAAAGAGACTTATCCTACTGAGTAGTTTGACAGCATGTTTGCTTATTTGAAACCAGATGAAATCTCCATAGATTCAGAATATCACATTAAAGCTGTAGAAAGAAGCACTATCCATTTTATAAAGCTGAAGAAGTGATACTCATAATGCCAAGGGTAAATTTATTTTCTTTGCTTGATGTAAACTAGGGATTTTTTTTTCAAATCAAGTTTTATGAAATGATTACAAAGCATAAAAC
Source organism: Protopterus annectens (assembly GCF_019279795.1). Lineage (NCBI taxonomy): Eukaryota > Metazoa > Chordata > Ceratodontiformes > Protopteridae > Protopterus > Protopterus annectens. The sequence continues at coordinate 1,792,091,961 of NC_056739.1, forward strand.
CAGTTTACAAAACAGCATCTTTATTAACTAATGACAGAAATCAAGTCTTCACTCAACAAGTTTTGAGCAAAGCTCTTTTTTAAGTTTTAAAATCAGAATTTCAGTAAATCAGCACTTGAGAAACAGGTGTCAGGAGTGATTTGTGACAGACTGGTACCAGTAAGAGTGAAAAGGAAGGTCTACAAGAGGGTAGTGAGACCAGCTATGTTGTGTGGGTTCGAGGGGGTGGCATTGACAAAAAGGCAGGAGTCGGAGCTGGAAGTGGCAGAATTAAAGATGTTAAGATTTGCACTGGGTGTAACAAGAATGGACAGGATTAGTGATCAATATATTAGAGGGTAAGCTCAGATTGGACGGTTTGGAGACAAAGTCAGAGAGGTAAGATTGTGTTGGTTTGGACAGGTGCTGAGGAGGGATGCTGGGTATATTGGTAAAAGGATGCTAAGGATGGAGCTGCCAGGTAAGAGGAAAAGAGGAAGGCCTAAGATAAGGTTTATGGATGTCCTTCAAGGATGCATCTGCAGTCCTAACAAATGGGTTGTCCTGCCTCAGGCAGCCCTTCGGTCGGCCGGATTCCAAAGTCTGGGTCTGGCCTCGGCTGATGTCGCACTTCACCCGACGTCACTGCGGCTGTCAATTGGGTATAAAGGCATCAGCCGACGCCATTTTCCTCAGTCTTTCTTGCCGCGCGGTGCCCGAAGCAGAAGCTGTTCGCAAGTGCCGGTCGGTCAGATCCAGAGATTTCTACTACCGAAGACTTCTAAAAAGCTAAGTACCCCATTGGGGACTCTTTCTTGCCTCAGCCGATGTCAGAAAAAGTAAATAATTGTTTAACTTGTGGGAAACAAATACCTCATAAGGATTTCCACTCTTACTGCCTTCCTTGCTTAGGCCCAGACCACGACGTAGCAGCTTGTGTAGCCTGTACTTCCTTCAACCGACGGACACTTAGACGTCGGTCGGAGTTTGCGGAGGAGTTTTTTGGTCCCGCTTTTGCTTCCAAAATGCCGTCGGAGACTCCGACTTCACAATTAGCTAAAAAACGTAAGGAAAAGGACCGACACTCGCAGTCCGCGGTTTCGGCCGAAACCACGGTTAAGCCAACCGCGAGTGTCTCGGTTTCGGCTGAAACCGAGTCCTTGGTTCTTCCTTCGGCCGAAAGCATTCCTCCTGCAGCCGAGGCCTCACACAGCATGGCTGAATCTGCTACTGAAATTTCTCCTGCTGTAGCAGGCACCCAGGATTTATCAGATACTATTCCTTTAGACATATCCACTCTTACACGTGGAGCTGCTAGGCCCCCTGCATCCATGTCTATCAAGGCTTTCTCTAGGGCTAAAGCAGCTAAATCTTCTAAGGCCTTGCCTTCTAAAGGCCCCTCACACAGGCCTAGCTCTAGTTCCCAAATGCTTAGCCTGGCAGAGGATCTCATTACTTTAATCAGGGGATCCCAACCTCACCCTGACGGGGCCTCACATCCCCCTCCAGAGAAGAGGCCTAGAGCAGAGCCCCCTGAACCAGTTTCTACGGATTATTCTTCTGATGATTCAGAAAACTCAAATCCTCCAGAGGGCCCTTATTCTCCATATGAGGATTCTGACGCAGAAGACTCCATTCCTTCTGCCTCTCCTCCTGAGGAATTTTCTTTTGGGGAAACATTGCATGCTATGAGGGAACAATTTCAATGGCAGGGCCAGGATTTTTCAGATTCAAGGAAACGGCTCAGGACCTTTTTGCATTTACCACAGCATAGGCCTTTAGCCATTCCTCCAGTCCTAACAGTTGTGGATGATGCATTCAGTGATGCTTGTACTGCCCCTGACTCTCTTCCTCCGGCCCCTGCTAAGCCCGACAGATACTACAGGGCCCCGGACACACATTATCACCTGTATAAGGCTCCTATTCCAGATCCTGAAACTATTTCTCAAGGCCCCAAAGCTGTAGCAACTGCCAAAAACCCCCTTCCCTCTGAGAGAGAATCTAGAGCATTAGAGAGATGGGGTAAAAAAGTTTATACTTCTGCTACTCTTTCGGCTAGGGCTTTAAACTGTCAATTCCACATGATTCAGTACCAGGAATTTTTGTTAGACCAGTTAAATAAAAAACTATCCTCTCCTGAACCTATAGACCGTAAGTCCCTTCAGGATTTGGTACATAACACTCAGCAGGGCAGTAATCATTCCTTAAAATGCGGCTATGATGCACTGGAGGCTTCCTTTAGATCAGCTATGACTGGCACAGTGATCAGAAGGCATGCATGGTTAAAAGAGCAATCCTTACCAGACCATGTAAAGTCAAAGCTCCTAGATGCTCCCATGGAGAAACTCAGTTTGTTTGGCTCCCCTGCGCAGCAAGTCTTAAAGAAGGTGGAGGAAAAAGCAAAATCTGTCCAAACAGTCAAGGACTTCTTACAGGTCCAGCCTCCTAGGTTCAGTAGAAATTGGCCTTCGAAGAATTGGTCCTTTCCAGACAACAGAGCACAGAGAGGCAGAAATAGGCGCTCAAGAGGCAGAGGTCAATCCAGAGGTGCCTACAGGGAACGTCAGTGGCAGCCTAACAACCAGAGAAGTACTGCCGCAGATCCAGCTACTGCCACCTCCACAGGACAATCACAGTGACTTGGCCCTGATACCGCCTACCAGGGAACAACTGGAAGCACCTTTAGGCGGAAAGCTAGCCTTATTTTCAGTAAACTGGCATTACATTACAGGAGACAAATGGATTTTACGGACAATAGACATAGGTTACAGGTTTCACTTCCATATTCTACCAAGGAAGAGAGGAATGCCAAACCTACCACCAAACCAAAAGACAAACGCTCTAGGACAAATCAACCACTTACTAAGGATGAGAGCTATAGAAAAGGTACCGGCTATGGAACAAGGACAAGGATTTTATTCCAGACTTTTCCTGGTGCCAAGAAAAGAAAACCAATGGAGGCCTATTCTCGACCTGTCCGCACTCAACACATATGTCATTGTTCCAAAATTCAAAATGCTGACCCTACAGCACCTTCTTCCCATGCTGGGCAAGGAGGCTTGGCTGGTGACTCTAGATCTCAAGGAGGCATACCTGCACGTCCCTATTCGTCCAGATTGCAGAAGATACCTCAGATTTCTTGCAGGATCAGAGCATTATCAATTCTCAGCATTGCCCTTTGGCTTATCTACTGCGCCCAGAGTATTCACGAAATGCCTGGCATCAGTAATTGCTTATTGCAGGCTTCAGGGAATTCAAATTTATCCATACCTGGACGACTGCCTGATACAAGCGGACAACAAGATCAAATTAACAAAAGATTTGGAAAAGGTTATCCACCTACTGCAGGCCTTGGGATACACAGTCAACATAAAAAAGTCAAGGCTGGTACCATCCCAGAGGATTACATTCTTGGGTGCAGAACTGGACACATCAAATCAAATGGCATTTCTTACAGCAGAAAAGCAAAAACTACTACCACTCTATTTCAAGGCATTAGCAACGCAGAACCAGCTTACAGCAAGGAAAATCCTGCAAGCTCTAGGTTACATGGCATCCTGCATAATATTGATCCCACATGCCAGACTGCATATGAGGAAGTTGCAATGGTACCTACGGAATTTATGGTCTCAGCACAAGCACAGCCTAGAAACCCAAATTCCAATAATTCCATGCCTGAAGCAAGAATTCCTGTGGTGGGCTCAGGCCTGCCAGTTGAACAAAGGACTGCCTTTCCACAGCCCTCACCCAAGCCAGACTATCACCACGGACGCCTCAGACCTCGGTTGGGGAGCACACATGGCAGACAAGTGTATACAAGGCCTATGGGCACAGGACCAGCTGAACCTACACATAAATCAAAAAGAGATGCTGGCAGTGAAACAGGCAATTCAGACATTCAGACCTTTTCTTCAACAGGGTCATTTGCTGATAAGGACGGACAACACCACAGTTATGTGGTATATCAACAAGCAGGGAGGCACACATTCATACCCTCTATGCCGGATGGCAATGGACCTATGGAATGTGGCCCTGAACCTCAACATACAGCTCCAGGCCTTATTTGTGCCAGGAAAAGAAAATATATTAGCAGACACATTAAGCAGAACTACCACGGATGCCCACGAAAGGATGCTGCATCCGGACATCTTCAAAACCATTACAGAGAAATGGGGGCTACCAGAAATAGACCTGATCGCATCCCCACACAACCACCAATTGAGAAAATTCTGCACAAGGACATACCACCCACTTGCTTGGAAGGTGGACTCCCTATCCTTCAGTTGGGAAAACCTAACAGCATATGCATTCCCACCTCTACCTTTGATGCACAAAGTGCTACTGAAAATCAAAGAAGATCACCCAAGGATCATACTGATAGCTCCAGACTGGCCAAGGCAGCATTGGTACCCGCTTCTGAGAAGTATGTCTCGGACACACGCATGGCCTCTACCTCTAGTTCCTCTGCTGCTAACACAGAACAACTTCAAGATCCTGCATCCAAACTTGAAAACACTGCAGCTAGCTGCTTGGAATCTTACATGAAACAAAATAACCCAAATTTATCTCAGAGGGTTAAAGACATTATCCTGGAGGCTCGCAGACCCTCCACAAGGAAGACTTATTCAGCAAAATGGAAAAGATACCTCATTTGGAGCACAGCAAAAGGAGAAAACGTATCATTGGCAAACATAGCTACCATCCTGGAATATTTAGCAGAACTTTTCCACAATGGCCTGTCTTACTCCTCCATCAAGATTCATGCATCAGCAGTTTCAGCAGAATACAACATGGATCCTCCAGTCTTCTCTCATCCTCTACTCAGGCAGTTTCTGAGAGGAATTAAAAATGTAAAGCCTCCAAGAAAGCCACCTCTGCCTACATGGGACCTGAACTTTGTGCTGGAAAAGTTAACACTTCCCCCTTTTGAACCAGCAGCAACAGCAGAATTACAGTTCTTATCTTGGAAAACTGCTTTCCTGCTTGCAATCACTTCAGCAAGAAGGGTCTCTGAATTACAGGCATTAATGGCAGTACAGCCCTTCCTTATCTTCCATCAGGATAGAGTGTCCTTGAGAACTAACCCTACTTTTATGCCAAAGGTGGTCTCCAGGGTATCATTGAACCAAGCAATCCACCTACCAACATTCTTCCCCAACCCACAGAACAGGGGGGAAAGGCTACTGCACACCTTGGATGTACACAGGCAATTGCGCTACTACCTGGACAGAACCAAGAACAATAGAAAAACTGACCAGCTTCTGGTAGCATATGCAGCAGGAATGGAAGGAAAAGCAATTTCAAAACAGACAATTTCAAAATGGATAGGAAATTGCATTAGATTTTGTTACTCCTTTCATGGGAAGACAACTCCAGAAAACATCAGACCTCACTCCACAAGGGCCACAGCCACTACTACAGCTTTCTTACGAGGAGTGGCTACCAAAGACATTTTAGAGGCTGCTACTTGGAGCTCCGTGCATACATTTGCCAAGCATTATAATCTGCCTTTATACTCCAGATCCCGAGCAGGTTTTGCCACTGCTGTTTTGCAAGGGATCTTAGCTACACCATAATCTTCTTAGTGCCTCCTCCCCCAGTTTGGCTATGGTATTCTACCCATTTGTTAGGACTGCAGATGCATCCTTGAAGGACATAGTACAGTTTTGTACCTACCATAAATGTAGATGTCCGAGAGGCATGCATCTGCAGTCAGGATTACCCACCCTCCTTCCCCTCTGTGGTACTCCTAGGGTATTTGCCCATCTTGTAGCTAGCTGGGGGAATCTATTATGGTGTATTTGTTTGTATATATGTACATACATGTTTATGTTTTGTGTGCTCTCTACTGTTTGGAATCATTTGCATTTATCCAAATTTAGCCTTCCTAGAGGGCACCTGGCATCTGGGACAAGAAACACTGAGGAAAATGGCGTCGGCTGATGCCTTTATACCCAACTGACAGCCGCAGTGACGTCGGGTGAAGTGCGACATCAGCCGAGGCCAGACCCAGACTTTGGAATCCGGCCGACCGAAGGGCTGCCTGAGGCAGGACAACCCATTTGTTAGGACTGCAGATGCATGCCTCTCGGACATCTACATTTATGGTAGGTACAAAACTGTACTATGTGGCGAGAGAGGACATGTAGTTGGTTGGTGTGACAGAGCAAGATGCAGAGGATAGGAAGAAATGGAAACAGATGATCTGCTGTGGCGACCCCTAACGGGAATAGCCGAAAGAGAAGAACAAGAAGAAGCACTTGAGAAACAGGTTAAAACTCAGGATCAAAAAGCTGATTAATAAGCCAGTCAAGAAACATCTTTATTAAATTGTACTTATGACATAGACAATCTTACATTTATAGAAATGAAAAACAGACAACATTAACACCACTTTAGTTGCAAACATTATACAGCACTTATAATCTATCCAGTCACTGTCGGTTAAGCATTATATGGCTCATTCAAATCCTGCCTCTTAAACCTTGTTCCTTCTCTGCATATATTGATCCCACAATTCCCGTTTGTTCCTATGTAGTTTTCTTCTTCCCTTTTCTAAAGATCCCAATTCCATTTTTTTTTTTATCTCTGTTACTATATTCACGACTTCTAGTAAAGTTGATCTAGACTTTGATTTCCATTTTCTAGCTATTGCTTTTTTGGCAGCCACCATAATTAGACTCAGCAAAGCTTTACAATGTCTAGGCAATTCCGATTCTTTATCATAACTCAAAAAAATCATCTCCCCAGCCAGTCCATTCTGCTCACCCAGCATCTCCAACAGAGCGGTCCCCAGCATACCTCTTAAATGTACCGAATTAATTAGAATTTACCGGTTTTGGGGGCAAAATAATGGGGTGCCACGAATTCCCAAATGGCCCCTTCATTTCCCGATTTTTTTTTTATTTTGCAATTTTGGGTTACGGGTGACATCATCACACATCACCAGCATTCCTGCAGTGTCATCACCCTGCAGGAGCACGAGTGATGACATTGTAAAGCAGTTTCTAACTGTCTATCATACTGGAGACTTGTTGGGACCTGGGAGATTTAAAGAAAAGGAAAAAACAAGCCAAGTTGTTTACAGCTGCAGCCCATGCACAACAACGTTGACAAGAATCTTCAGTGATCTGCCTGCCATGGTGTGGACTGTTTGGATCATGGTTAGAAATTACAGTACTGGAGCTTCCTGCCATATTGTGTTCTGGAGATGTTCTGATGTTGCCCTTTTTTGTGTTTGCGCAACTGAGGAGTTCACATTTATAAGTTTTAATGGAACCCTTAGACTATAAGGGAATGGACTATGCACTGGGGACAAGGTAAGAAAACAATGTAGACTGACTGCTGCACACATATGTATCTTCTAAAGATGCAGGCTAGCTAGTAATGACAGCAGGATTGCAAATGCACATTTTTAAATCACTATGACAGTTTGTTTTCTGAAATGCACATTAACCATTAATGCATACTGTCTTGCTCTGCACCTGATCTTGGCCCTTGGTCCATGATTATTGTCTTTGTTCCAGTTCCTAATTTTTTTTTTCTGTTTTGTGTTGGCATGGCATTTGGTATTATTAAACTGACTGCAGGTTACCGCCTTAATTGTTTAATTGGAATGTGTGTTAACGGTCAGTGTCAGCTGCTTTCCGGTGCTGTTCCAGACAGCATGATGATTGATTTATTATCCTATGGTCTGTAACTAAATTTTTTTATGAACAGAGGGCCACACAGCTGCTGGATGATGCAAACCCTCTAATACCATTTCCCTCAGGCTTGTTCAGCCTTCTGAAGCTGCTGCACTTTAGTCATTCTCCAGTAGGTTGGGTATTCCTCCTCAGTAGTTTATTGGTCGAAAGTTACATCATAACCCCCCCACACTGTCGCCCACTGTAGCATTATGTTTGGAGTATCTTATCTTGGGTTGGATAATGTGCTTGCTGCATTCGTGGATATTGAGTTATACAGACATGGAGGCCCAAAATGAGATAGCCAATTCTGAAGTGCAAACAAAATAAAACTTACACTTCAGCTGTGTATATTCTTCTGTATTTGGTGTAATAAATGGACTCCTTACCGAAGCCTTTGGTTTGTGTTTTTTTGCCTAAGCCTAATCAGCACCTTTTTGCTTGTATGGTGTTAATTGAACTTTGTCTGGAGAGGTTGGAGCTAGTTTTATCCTACTGTTTTAGCTTCAGTTTTGAAGAAGTGCAAACACAATAAAACATACTTTTTAGCTGTTACATTATACCCCCTCTCTAGTACTCGGAGTACTTGCCTATCTTTGAGAAATATTTCCAATTAGAATTTTCCCTTCCAACTTTTGAAGTTTACTTGCGTCATTAGTGTTTGCAGTTTTGGTTCCTTGGCATCTTGATATTTGAGATTTTATACTGAAACCATTGCACAATTTAAATGGATGGTTTTCAGCATAAAAGATTTACTAGGAAGACACAGCTATTCCTATTGACCTCAGTCATTAAAATTAATAAAGTGCTAGAAGACAGCACAAACAAAGACTGAATGGATTTACATTCCACTTGATTTACAGACAACAGTAGCAGAATACCAACTATGCAAAGGGTTTGACTGCAAAAATGAAAGAAAGGAGAAGCAACGAGGAGGAAAGAATTAAGGTAAACTAGTAAGAATTATGCAAAAAAATACTGCAAAGCTCTGCTCTGCATCTGTTCAAGTATTCAGGCATGTATGATAATTTATAATTGTAATTTAATTCTGACTACTAAATGTGTATGTGGAAGTAGACTTTTATGATGGAAATGTTTTGTCATTATTGGTTCATGCATTTTGTTTCATTGCCTACTGGAAAAATGTTCAAACAATAAATTTAAAATGCCCTCCAAGTCTAACAAGTGTGCTGTATTATACAAGTAATATAATTTTAATAAAGTCAGGAAGGTGTATCAAAGAACACATGTATGTTTCTTGTTTTGTGTGCAAGGGGCCTATGATTTGAAAACAGCCCAAAGGTAATCTTTATCCACCACTGGCCACTGTGGCCAGAATGCATTTTCTTTGGCTGTGGTGTGGGTTTCAGTGCTGTTTCAATGAATGAGAGAAGTTTTAATGCTAAGTCTATTTTCATTGTCAGACAGTATTGCTTTGTTTAGCAGATGTTGATAGTGTTTGTGCATTGTGCTATAAAATGTAAAAATAAAATCCAAATAATCATTGTAAAAGTAAAGCAGTATGCACATTAGTGTTTTGATAAATGGGGCAAAATAGCCAGGTAATGGGACATTGGAATGGCTGCAGGGGGACTCTGGGGCCATATTTTAGTTGTCTGTTCTTCAGTTTGCATCTGAAAGTTGGTATCCCACAATTCCATTGGAGTGGGTGAGGTTCATAATTATGTATGCAAGTTGTAAGTTAATCAGCGTACAGATTTGGACCTATTTTTCATGGGCCTTGTCCAGATTTTTGATGTTTCCAGGTTGAGAGGTATGGTCCCCAGGGAATCCCTAAAGTCTTCCAGCTCATTACATTCCCAAAAAATATGTTCCCAGCCACGTCTTTCTTGCCCATCACACCTCCAACATTTGCTATCCACGTGAGGACAAATTCTTTGGACTCTACTTGTGGTATAAAAATACCTATGTAAACACATCCAGGCAAATATCCTAAATCTTCTAGACCTCGTTGCATATTCAGGAGATATACATGTATCCCCCATTGTCTCTTTGTGAATTGCTTATCCAGTCTCTCTTCCCAGTGCTTTCTAAGCTCCTCTGATTGATTCTTATAATTATCATGCAATGTTTTATATGCTCTGCTAATTATTCTTTTTTTAATGACAGATTCTGTTCTAGATTCTATTAAACACTCTACCAGTGCCGGTCTTTCATTTAGGGCCCCTCTATTTCTTTCTCTTTGACTATACTCTGATATCAATGCTTGATAGGGAAGGCAATCTCCAATTTGCAGTCCAAATAAATTATTGGCCTCTTCCCATTCTATTACCGTTCCCTTTCTAGTTATTTGCTCCCAATATCTTGATTTCTTGGACAGTTTTCTCCAATAAATTCCTGCCCCCTCGTGCCTATTATATGCATCCCTAACCACAGTCATCCCTATAAGCTGAATCTGTTTTCTCCATTCTTCTGCTGGTTTAGTTCTTAGAATACTCCCTGCTATTTTATGAATATAATACTCTGTATGGTTTTTGTTGTTCTCCTTAAGAGTCTGCATCCACAATTCCAATCTCTCCTTATTTCTTATGCTCCCCCCCTGTATCATCATCATTCCTTTCTACTTTTAATTATAGTTTTTGGCCTGTGCTATGTATAAGAGCCTTATCTGTGTTGCTCTAAAGTACCCCCTCAAATTGGGTAGTCCTAGTCTGCCTTGTTCTATTGGAAGAATCAGCTTATCCCACTTGACAATTGCTGTCTTCCCTTCCCAAACAAAATCATTCAACTCTTTTTAATTGCTATTCACAGCTTTTCCTCTGGTTGATAAAAATATGCCTGACTAGTGTATAAGACTAAAGGGATTAAAAACATTTTAATTGCTTGTATCTTAGTATACATGTCCATATAACAAAGCTTCCAGTTTCTCAATGTTTGTATTATCTTCTGTTTAGTCTCTTCCCACATATCCTTAGCTGCCACAACAGAGTCATTTCTAATCCATTCTCCTAAATACTTCATTTTACCGTTCCCCCATAAATATGGATATCGTTGGACCAGTTTGTGTGTGGGTATATAATTTACCGCTATCGCCTTTGTTTTAGTTTTATTAATTTTGTATACTGAGAAGATTTGAAACTGTCTTAAAATGTTCCACAACACTGTAATGTCCATTTCTGGTTTTGTCATGTATAAAATAATATCATCTGCAAATAGAGCCGGCTTTTCATGACTACCATACCAATTATTTCCTTGAATTTCTGAGTCCCTTATTTTCTTTGTCAGTGGTTCTAAATATAAGGCAAACAACAAAGTGGAAAGTAAACAACTCTGCCTGGTTTCTCTACTCAAGCAGAAGTTATCAGAGAAGACACCACCCACTTTAACTTTCTTCTCTGATCCCTCATATATACTCCTAATCAATCTTATAATATTATCAGGGAAAGCAAATGCTTCCATTGCCTTGCTCATGAAGTCCCAGTCTACTCTATCAAGTGCTTTCTCTGCATCAACACCCACCAACAACAGTGGTATTTTCTTGCATTCTCCTTCTCTCTGGATCATCAGTGTTCTGTTAATGTCAAATGTTTGCCTCACCTCTACAAAACCACACTGATCTATAGCCATTCTTTTAGCCATTATAGACATAAAGAATTTATAATCATGGTTTACTATTGAAATGGGTCTGTATGAAGCTGGATCCAATGGATCTTTACCCTTTTTAGCTATTATCATTATCACCGCTTTCTTCCAGGATGCTGGTACTTCTCCTCCTCTTAAAATACTGATAAACAAAACCTTCCAGATCTTTTATCAGTTTTTTCGCTCATAGCTTCCAAAGTTCCACAGGAATACCATCTAGTTTTGGGGACTTTCCTGCAGATTGGTTATACATAGCCATTTTTATCTAATCTCTTCATATCCTAGCTGTTAGTAATTAAGCCTCATCTACCTCTAACCTTGGCATATTTAATTCTTCCATAAACATTTCCATTTGTACCTTTTCTTGATTTCCATATTTCTCTGGTTTATACAAACTTTCATAAAATTTCCAAAACATGTCTAATACTTGTGTAGAATCTCTTATATTCTTTGTTACAGGCTCCCTAAGCTTGGTGACAACCCTTTCCACTTTCTGTTGCCTGAGTCATTGTGCTAAAAGTTTTTGTGCTCTAGAATTATTACCAAAAAAACAGTTGCTTAACAGCAGTCTTTCTAAACTTGTGCATATTATCGAGTTAATCCCTTATTTTCTATTTAGCATTCTGCAGTTGTTCCTTTTCTTGTTCTGACAGATTCCCCCTATTTTGTAATACTTTAACATTTGTCAGACCCTCTAAATAATTCTTGGTACTTCTTTACCATATCTCCCTTTCCTTTATTTCCACCCTAGTTTTAAACTCCACTTTAATTTTATCCCACTCCCTAGATATATTTTCAGAAGAAATTTCTATCTTTTCTAGTAGCTCCTAAATGAATTCCAAAACCCATTCCTTAACCATTCCCATTCTTTTCAACCGATAGGTGGGAAAGCGCCAGTGTCTCATTTTTATTTCATTACCATGCATTTTTATTTTAGTTTTTACTGGCACATAATCTGAAATAGTTATTGGGTGTGTTTCAAGACCTTCAATCAAATGCACATGTTTCTGTGAGATAGAAATTCTATCTAGCCTAGCCCAGTTTTGTGTGTTGGAGAATAATATGTAAATTCACTTTGAGCTCCTAGTACTGAATTCACATCTTCCACGCCAAATTTCTTCAAAAATCTACCCTCCTTTGTTATATTTTTCCGTCTAGGCCCCCAAGACACATCTTCACTGTTGCAAACCAAATTCCACTCTCCACCTATAAGTGATATTCCTTGCTGAAAGCCAATTATTTCTCCCAGAATTTATTTTCTTAAGGTCCATTATAGCAGTTCTACGTTGAATGTAAATGCATGCCATTGTAATCCTCCTTCCTTGCCAGTAGCCCCTTAGTACTATATATCTTCCATTATTATCTTTTTTCCCTTTTCTATGACTATTGGAGCTCCTTTTGCAGTTAATATAAGTATTCATTTTTTCCTTTGCCCCAGATATTCTGCTGAATAACCATCCTGAAAAACCCTTCTTTATCAAATTCACATGTTCACTTCTTTCCAGATGTGTCTTCTATAGCACAGCTATTTGCACTGTACATTTTTTTTAACATAGTTCACTACTCTTTCTTTTTTATATTTATCTGTAAGACTATTCAGATTGAAAGACATTACAGAAACCATTTTCTTAAATCATTTTATGTATAACCATTTTTCTTTAATGTTTAGTTCAAACTTTTTGTTACATGCATGTACTGTTCGGCAGATTGGTGTTTTATACAGTTGTTTGTTGTCATATCATTTGAGCCTATGTCACATCTTACATAACTTTTTTTTTGAAAGCCCTCAAACAGAACCAACCCCCCCCCCCCTGGAAAAATATTAACTTAATAATAATACACAAAACTATATACATCTTCAAATATTGAAGTTTTTGCTTCCTAATAAGAACAAAAGTTCTAAGTTGATAGCCATACAGACAGGCTAGAGTCAACCAAAAAGAAAGGTTAGTCATGCTAAGACACATGGTACAGCCTGTGCTATTAGTAAGTGCTATTTGATTTTGTCTAGCTTTATAGCTCTCTCAGCTGAGAAAACACGAATGCTTTCAGTAAAACCTAGGGTAATAACCCAGTCATTTTTCTATGCAAGCATGGGAAAAAGCACACTGATTTTTCTTTTGTCATACTCTGTTAACTAGACTCTTCCTCTCCCCACTATCTTTTTTTTTTACATTGTTGTGCCCCACATTTCTTAAAAACGAGCAAAGAAAATGAGAGAAGGGAGAAAAAGAAAACAAAACAAAAGCACCTGTTTAAATTAGTATCCCCATTGCATTTAAAGAAAACTGAGAAAACTTTACTTCAAGTCTAATTGGTTTTGTCTTTTCTTTAAAGCTCTACCATCTGGGAAAACCCCTAATTGCTTTTAGAGAACATTATTTCCTAGGCAGTTTCTCTTTTCTTTTTTCTTTTCCCTCAGCCAATTCCCTTCCACCAGACTGTCTCCAGTTTCTCTTTATCAGATTGTCTCCATGGAGACATGAGAATCAGACAGTTTCTCTTTATCAAATTGCTTCTGTGGGAACATGAGTACCAGCTGCAGAATTGCTACTAAGTATACATGCAGTTTCTAGGGAAAAAACATCATATTCAATATTCTTTTTCATTTACTTGCTCTCTCTTAAAACTAATGAATCTGAGGTCCTTAATCCAGTCATTTCCCCATGCAAGAATGAGAAAAAGCACATTCATTTTAACTTTGTCATGTCTTTTTAACCTGGTTCTTTTTTTTAGATTGCATTGCCTGTGTTTCTCAAAACTAATCCTCCATTAAGTTACCGGTTTTATTACTGTTCTTTTCCATTACCCAAATCTTCTCTCTGCTTCATTTCCAATGTACTCTCGATTCTTCTAGTCAACCCTCATGCTCCATTCCTTCTCTCCAGCATTTTCCATTGAACTACTGGAAAAGGTTTCACAGGTATAGTCTCTCTGTCATCTTCATTACCAGAAGAACTAGAAGCAGAATCTCCTTCTGTTTCACAGCTCACTTTTTGTTGGGCAAACTTTTGTATTTCCTCCTTAGCATGCACTTCATCCAAATGATTTTGCCCCTCCAGGGAAGAATACTTTAAAGACAGCTGGGTACAGCAGTTTGAATTTCACACTTGTGTCTAGACATTCCCTGAACAGTGGAATGAATTTACTCTTCTTCTGCTTGGTGTACAATGTGTAATCATTCCTCACAGATACTCTGCTGTCTCCCACTTTTAGTATTTTGTCCTTCTGCCACAGTTTTGTCAGAATCAACTCCTTCTGCTGGTAGGATTGCATCTTTACTATTAATGGTCTAGGCTGCTTTCTTATAGCTAGGTTTGGAGCATACACATGATGTGCCCTTTCAACTAACAGCTCCTGCTGTGGAATACCAGTCCAGTTGCTTATTTGTGCTTTCATGAAATTAATGCAGTCTGTTCCTTCCATCTTCTCTGGTATAGCTGAAAATCTCAAGTTTTCCCTACGTGCTCTGACCTCTAATTGTATTATTTTTTGAAATGTCTCTTTCTGAGCAGTTTCGTATTCAGCCAGCCTTTTCTTCATTTCGACCTCTGATTTTTGCAGCTTTATCATATCATCTGAATAACTATTTAAAGCTTCTTCCATTTTTTGCTATCCTTTTGCTGTTTTTGTTGATATATGCCATCAGTGTTTTGTTTATTTTAACCAGGTCTGTATGCAGTTTTCTTGTCCTGTAGGTTATTGGAAGTCATGTCTGAAGGTTTCATTACATTTTGCTGAACAGCTGCAGAACTTTCCCCAGTCAGTGTTTTTTCCCCACATTTTGTAGCTGATTTCTTATTAGGTCTTCCATATTTCTTTATTTCTGGCATCCAGGCAGTGCCCTTAGTATCCAGTTACTGAAATTTACCTATAAACACAAGTCTACTGGTCTTCTCTGCTGAGTTTCTGTTTTCACACTGGGAGAGCTAGAAATAAGGTGTTATTCGTTGTGCAGCCATCCATGTTCAACTACATTATTAATGCTACTAAATCTTATATAAGGTCCTACTACTTGCAGCACTTGAAAGTTAAAATAATTGCCATCCCTTGAAATATATTTATGATTACTGAGTGCATTTGTATTAAAATGTCTCCTGATTTCAGATAAATCTTCAAAAATACTGTCCTTGTGTTGTCTGTTTTCCTTGTATAAAAGGTAGAACACTTAAAACATACAGCTATGTAAACTAAACACATGGTATTACACTTAGTAAACCATTGGAAACATGCTTCTTCTTAGTAATATGATACACAAATATATCAGTTCAATAGATATACTGACATGCAACATAATTCAAACATTTAAAAGTACAAGTTCAAAGTACCATGGAACTTTTCTCTGCACAGTTCGCATATTAAAAAGTAAATGTTTGATGTGCGATGGATGTGGTCTCCTTAAAATGTTTGTAATGCAGCTGTTTCATAAGATTATTTGACTGTAAAAGTGCTTTTACCCCTATCATTTCTGTGATTATTTTAAAGCTTTTAGAATAATCCAGTTAATGTTGACAATGTTAGAAACAGCATAGAAATCAGTATTAAAAGTACTAAGGAACCATAATAACTCATATTGTTAGTATTAAAATATATTACTCTCTTGACTAAAGAATTTTGTCATACTACTTGTATTTTCTCTATCTTTGCTGAGATCAAGATTAATTTCACATGATCTGTAACTTCTTTGAACACATTTGTCATATAATTCATGAGTCCCTATATTAACATCTTTATCGACTGGTGGTGTTAACATTGGTAGTCTATACATCAGAGATTTTACACGCTTATAATACTTATAATGAGGTTGTATACTAGTACCATCTAAATATGGATTACATTTTACATATTTAATAAATAAATACAGTCAACCTTTTGTATGTCCCTTGTGTGCATGAGCTTAATTGTTTTATTTTGTATTGTTTTGGTCTTTTTCTCTGTTGATGAGGAAAGCTCCTAGCGTTGTATTTTATGTGAAAGTGCATCTTTTTTGATTTCTGTTTAGCATCGTATCAGCATCTGAAGTGCTTCAGAGAGCTGTTGCACAGGTATTAAGGAACTTGCTAATATTGCTAATATAACAGATGACATGCTAGTCTGGTGACAGAACAAAGAATAGCATGATACAAAGCTGATTGAATTACTGATGAGACTGAGACAGAACAACCAAACAAAACTGAATAAAAGTAAGTGTGAAATCTGAGTTAACAAATTGACCTATGCATGTTACATCTTAACACTTCCAGGCTTGAAACTAGAAAAGGACAAAGCAAAATGAGCAATAATGCAAATAGTTTCACCTGAGAATAAGTATATTATTTTGAGATTTTTTTTGGATTGATGCAATATATTTTGGAGTTTATTTCAGTTATGCCCACAAAAACTTTTCTATTAAAAAAATTATTCACACGTGACATGGAATGGCACTAGACTTCAGAACACGACATTAGTGGTGAAATGTTTTAATATTTAGTAAATATGATTCCACATTAATGAATTCCAGTCTTAACAGTCAAATTGCAAGTAGATACAAGAATGGAAATATTGCAGTGATCTTCAGGAAGGAAAACCATTTTTTAAAAGTTCGAGACTTTTACAGAATATCAGAGAAGATATATTTACGTGAAACTAAATGCAAAAATGCATTATTGTATCCTTTGGGAAGTCATCTACCCCAGGGAGTTACCACATTGACAGTACTCCCCTTAGAGTTGAGCCAGTTGTTCAAGGTTTGGGAACAAATGCAGACAGTGGCTTAACTTTTGACTAACATGTCTTTATTGCTGTAAGAAACTCCTTCAGTATTGTACAGCTTATAAACAAAGGGATTGTGTCTAGATCTTGAGATGTCATTGACCCCTTTACTTAGTCCTCATTAGGCCAGTCCTTGAATATAATGTCCCCTTTGGCATGTATCTGTCCAGACAGAGGCAACAACTGGATAACCAACAGAGATACTTAACTAAAAGGATGTTGTTGTGTCTTTCAGCTTTTCCCAGTTAGGGGTCGCAACAGCAGAACTCTGGTCTGCTAATGATTGGCAGTAGATTTCTACGTGCAGAGTTGCCAGCCCTGATGCACAACCTTCAACGAAGGTACGCCCATTCACGCATGTCTCATCATAGAAGACGCTCTAGCTGAGAATCGAACAGGACAACGTCTTACTGTGAGGCGACAATGCTACCGCAGCACCACTACCGCAGTACCTAACTAACTAAAAGGATACAAGGCCTAAATAACATGTCCTACATGCACCAACTCAAAGCTCTGTCACTATACTTTGCATACTGCAGACTGCTAAGAAGTTACCTGTGTCTGGCATAAAAAGCATCCTCGACCCATTTCTGATGGATTTACTGCACATCATCAAGTCAAATAGCATCAGAAATACTTGGTCTAGGGATCTAAACCTCTTCTGCAGCATTAGTAGAATGGTTTAGATGGGCAGGTGTTTCTTTCAGAGGATACTGCTACTGTGGAACAGATTCATCATCCACATAAAATAAAGTTCATTCCAGTCCAACTTAGATCTGTGGATGGGAAACAGAAAATTTACTCCAGAACCGCCCCTCTATATTACTAATGGACAGAGGCAGCTCTTAAATGTTTTTATCCCATGCATGGGTCCCCCCAAATTATCTGTGATATGATCCCAGTAATTAGGGATAATATAGTAAGTATCAACCATGGAATGGGTAAGGCCAGTCTAACACCAAATGGGATGGGTTATTTTGAGTACAAAAAGGGAGACTGACTAGCCTTAACATGGCCTACAAGGGCAGCTAATCTAGTACTTACCATTAAACCTATGAAGAAGCAATGGGCTGTTTTATTGGTTATTGTAAACCTTGGCTCTAGATGATTGTCTTTACTTCCACAAGGAACATTACCAGTAAGCAGCCCTGCCCCTTCCTTTGGGGATGAACAAGGTTTTCCCTGGTTTCAAAATGGAGAAATCATGCTCCCCTTCGCACCATTTGGGAGAGGTGACTGGACCATACTCTTCACTTCTCTTCCTTTCTGCCTGGCTCCACCAGTGCTGGGGTGATGTGTAACTTTATTTATTTATTTTATTTATTTTACGTTTGTTTACTGGGATGGTCCGACTGGATATATGTCCATTTTCAGCGGAGGCCCGGGAAGAAAAGCTCCAAGTTAGTAGATTACATTACATTAGTAACATTTATAAATTAACATAGTTTACAGTCTTCAGTAAGGTTACAAACATTTATAGTACATGGTTGGCAACTGAGAGTTTCACACAGATAAGGACTTTATCCCGTAACGAGCTCTAGATATGCCACAAAGCAAAGTGATATACATTTTAGAGTTAAATGACAGATTTAATTGGGCAAGATATCCGATACCAGGGGGTGGGTGTTAGTCAGGTTTTGAACAGGGACATTGCTAGTGCATTTGAAAGGGTAGTTTGAGGCTTTTTTTGAACTGGGTTAGAGAGAGCTGCAGAGTAAGTTCAGCAGGTAAAGAGTTCCACGTTTTTCCTACAGCGTTGGTAAATAGAGAGTCACCAGCCACGTTTCTGCTTTTGGTTGTTTGAACCAACAGTTTATCAGCAGAGTGCAGTGACCTCAGGTTGCTGTAGGGATTAATGATCTTGTTTAGTGCTGGTGTCTTATCGGGGTGGTTTAGAACTTTGTGGGCTATTATAAGTTGGTTGTATTGGAGAAGACTAGTCCATTCAAGATAACCTAGTTGAGTTAAGTTGATACAGTGGTGGGTCCTAAAGGTTGTACCTATAGCAAATCTAGCAATATTGTCGTAACAGCTTGCAAGTTGGCTAAGAGTGGTTTTATTCAAGTTAGGGAAAAGGGGGAGGCGTAGAGAAGGGTAGACAGTAAGTGGGAGTGAGCGATAGATGTTCTTGCAAATGGAGTGAGGAAAGGTTTGAAACTGTAGAGGGAGCCCATTTTTTTGTTGATGGTTTGATTGACATGGGTATCATATTTTAGGGTATTTTCGACTGTGACCCCTAGGAGTTTGGTGTGAACATCTGGGGATATAAGTGTGCCATTATTGGATCTTATGGTAAAGAATGGTGAAGAGGACTTACAGGTGGGGGGAAAAAATAGCAGCTTAGTTTTGTTGGGGTTTAAAATAAGCTGACGGTTTGCGAACCATTTTTCACCATCATTGAAAGAATTCTGGGTTAGAGTCATCAGCTCAGTTGAGAAGGAGGCTGCACAGATTAAAGTGAAGTTGTCCGCATATTGGATGCAGGTGGCCTTGGGAGTGATTGTGGGTAGGTCATTGATAAAGACTGAAAAGAGTGTGATGGGTAGATGAGTGGATAGTGTATTCTGCCATAATACTGCTTGTTGTCTGTCAGACAGATAAGACTGGAAACATTTAATCGCACAGTTATTTAGTGACAGTTTCTTCATGGTATGGATAAGTAGTTGGTGGTTGACCATATCAAATGCCTTAGAGAGATCTAGGAAGAGAGCTGAGGTAAGTTTGTTATTGTTTCGGTTGAGGTTAATAGAGTTAGAGTAGGATAGAAGGGCTGAGGTGGTGCTGTGGTTTGGCCTAAAGCCATGCTGAGAGTTGGCCAGTAGTTTATTCTGGGTGAGATAGTACATTAATTGTTTATGGATGCATTTTTCCATTATTTTGGCCAATGGTGATAGTATGGCTATTGGTATGTAGTTTGAGAGGACTAAAGAGTTCCCTCCTTTATGGAAAGGAATAACGTGGGAAACCTTCTGGATAGAGGAGATGGTGGCTTCAGACAAGGTTTGGTTTATAATAATAGAAATAGGGTATGCAATGGCATCTGCCACTTTCTGTAGATATTCTGGTGGGAGGAGAACAGCTGCTAGGGTAGTGGGTTTTAGTTTGTTAATTAGAGATCTGATGGTTGATGTAGATACAGGCTGGAAGTTAAAGGAGAGTGGGTTAGTGGTCAAGGAGGAATCCTGATTGGGGCCACTGGGAGCCAGTTGGCTAGCTAGTGATTGGATGGTCTTAGTGAAGAAACTGTTAAAACATTTGCAGATTCCTCTGGAGATTTTAGGTTACAAGCTAATGGGTTGGGAATGGTGGATTGTCCGGGGTGGAGCAGCTTGTTTACTCCTGCCCAAAACTTTTGAGGTTTGTTCTGATGTTTTTGTTGAAGGTGTTGATAGAAGTTTTTTTTTTGTCTAACAATATGTCTTTCTTAGTATAATTCCTTAGCTTCCGGAATTTAATATGGTCAAGTGGGTATTTTGAGGTATGCCATTTGTTCCATGCTTTATTTCTTGCTATGATTTTAGTTTTGGTTACTTTAGAGAGCCAGGGGGCAGTTTTAGTTTTGGCTCTAAAGGTGCAGACAGGGGCGTGGGAATCTAGAATGGTAAGGAATTTAGAATTAAAAAAGGCTATAGCATCATCCAGTGGACGATTTTTTAGGATGGCCCAATTGCATGCTTTGAGTTTGTTCTGAAAATCAGTGGTGTTTAAGTTCTTGTTATTTTTAATAGATTTATAGAGAATTTGGTGGTAGTTATCCACTTTATGCTTGATGTTAGTGAGTAAGTGGTCACTTATATCATCTGGGAGGGTACCAGTGTTGTACAGGTCTGGGTGATTGTTGATAAGAATCCAGCCCAGGATACTACCTTTGTTGTAGGGTTTATTTATTCTGGTCGGTGAGGATATGAGTTGTGTATAGCCATGAAGGTTTACATGGGTTGTGGGAGATTCAGAGGAACAGTTGTTCCAATCAATATTAAAGTCTCCTAACACCATAGTTTCATGGGGGTACGTGTTGGATAGCCATTGAAGGAAGTCCTCTAGGGTATTTGTATTATTGCCTGGGGGGATATAAACGCAGGCAATGAATATAGATTTAATTTTATTAAGCTTTAGTCTGATAACGAGAGTTTCAACATTATTGAGCAAGGGAGGTTGTTGTGGGGCTAATGTGACATCTAGTGTATTTTTAAAGAGTACTGTTACTCCCCCACCTTTCCTAGACTTGCAGTCTAGTCTGAGTATGTTGTACCCTGGTGGGATAACTTCATTGTCTTTAGTTCCTGGTTTTAGCCAGGTTTCTGTGAGACATAGCACATCACGTGAGTAGGCTGCTAACAGGGCATGGAGATTATGGACCTTGTTGTTTATGCTCCTGATATTTAGGTGACAGGTCAGGAGAGAGTTAGGGGTCCTTGTAGTTGCCCAAATGTTAGAAGGGGTAATGGGCTGGGAGCCAGAGCTTGTGGTAGGGGTAGGACCAGGGTTTGGGTGGATGTCTCCATCCCTTATCAGACTGTATTGTACAGTAATTATTAGTTTCAAGGCTTTGCTAATTATTTTATAATATCTGGTTTTGGGGGAGATAGACCATAGTCTGGTTAGTTGGTGGTTGTTAAGAGTGGAAAAGTCAGGTTTGTAAAGAGCTATGAGTTGATCTGTTTTATTAAAAGTAGGAGTAGTTTTGGTTTGGGATAAGGGGTGGTGAAAGTCAAGGTAGGGCTGATTTTCATAGGTGGTGAGGAGATATGGAATGAGCATTTTTGGAAATAATAACATTATTGGTCTCATTTTGATAGTTAACATAGCACTTGGCTAAGGATTGTGGATTAGGAATACAGAAGGATTAGCAGCAGGAAGGGGTGGTGTTTGGAAGTATGGGCTTTCTATGATAGGTTGTGGAAGGGGGTGTGGTTTATTGAGCTTTAAATTTTGCACTACTGGGGGCAGGTGGAATTTGGGGGCAGGGCGGGGCGCAGAGCGAGATCGAGCAAAGTCTGGTGAATGCTGTTGTCACTGTTGTGCATTTTGTTCAGTTAAGAGCATCTTGGCCCTGAGAAAGCTCCACTGTAAAGCCTTCTACTAACTTTGCTGCAAGGTTAAGGACATTTAAGCATGGACTAAATGTTTAAAATCACGTATCTCCCATTACTGTTGACTTTAGTGATAATTCTAATTCATGGATTGTTTTTGAAATACTTTCCTTGCCTTTTTAACTGTCTGTTCTTGGACTTTATATGTAGAAGTTCCATTACCATTTTACACATTATTCTGTGGACCATTGTAATTCTGAATTAACTCATGTGTTCTATATATAATACTGAATTATATGAATTATCTGGTTTATGTTTCAAAACATTTTAAAATTTATTTAAACTATGTTATACTGCGGGATGCTCTGAAATAGTGTTTCAAACTGTTGTATAAAATGTTTTTTCCCCTTATACTCACTGAAAAGCTGCTCTTTTCAAATGTAAGGAAGGTAGAAAAAGGGCTGCGTTTTGCGTAATAGCCATTCCCACCATAACTAAAAGGTCTGAAGGTGATAATTTCAGCCCACTTTCGGCAAAAGAGTCACCAAGATCTGTTTGCATTTGTGTATCTTGCATGATGGATTTTATTTATTTTTTTCTGGGTTGGGATTGTCTGCATCACTCCATACTTGCACAGGATGTTTTGTTACTCAGTACACTTTCAGCAGCATGAGCCCCATAAAAGTGGGCACAACAAATTTAAAAACTATGAACTCCATGCAAATGGGCATCTGTATGTATGTATGTATATGTATATGTGTATATATATATATATATATATATATATATATATATATGTGTATCTACTTCAGTAGATCGAACCTTTACAAGTTCGAACCACATATGGCCGAGACCATATGTTCATAGGTAGGTACTAGGCTATCTGCCCGAGGGCATTTATAAGCCTAGCCAGAGTGTGTCGGCTTTCACCGCCCCATTGATTAATTAACTGATCCTCTGTCAAGCAGAGCCAATGAAGTGATCCCAGAGGTGTATTTTCTGTTACCCATCCACTGTTAGTGAGGAGCTCTGCCTGATGTAATTTGGAATTTTGTTCCAAAGCATGGGAAGTCTCTGTGACAGGAATCTATCCCTCAAGCATGTTCTATTTATTGTTGTGGCGAGGTTTAGCTCACTAGAGCACGTGGCTTGCAGTGACTTGGATTTCTTTAGGTGGAGCATGTCCATCAATTCTGAGTTGGACATGGCTTTGTAAGTCAGGCAGAGATCACCTCTGAGTAAGTGATATACCACTGAGTACTGTCGGAGTTTTTTCAGTCGGGCTACATAGGACATATGTTTGAGGCCAGTAATCCTTTTGGTGAGGTACTTTTGTGGTCTTTCCAGCTGTTGGAAGTGTCTTGTGAGGTACATCCCAAATGGGGCATTGTACTCTATGATGGGTCTGATGAGTGACGAGTAGAGGGGCACTATAACCTCTTTATTTCTAGATGTGAACGCTTTAGTAATTAGATGGGCTACATAGAAGGATTTCCTAACTACTTTGGCAATATGATTGTCAAAGGAGAGATTGCTGTCTACTTGGGTCCCCAGATCTCTTATTACCTCTTCTGTATTAAGGGGGCTGCCACCTATGTGGTAATTCATGGGTGTTTTGTTTTTTTTCAGACGGGATGACTATGCATTTTTTGGCATTTAGCTTGAGACCAGGACTTTAACACCAGGTGTCTGTCTCAGTAAGGTCCTTTTGGAGAATGTCCGAGTCAGCCGGAGAGTCAATTATGGCTCCCAGTTTGCAGTCATTGGCAAACTTGGTTAGCCATAGTCCTGCCTGTACTTCTGAGAAGTATATGCCAAACAGTAGGGGTCCCAGGACCGAGCCTTGTGGGACACCACTTGTGACTGGTTTAGAGTCGGACCAGGAGCCCTCTATTCTTACCGTGTGAGTTCTGTCTGTAAGCCAGTTGGTAACCCATCTCGTGACGTAGGGGTTTATGTTCAGGCTGGTGAGTTTTTCTATAATTCCCGAGTGGAGAATGGTGTCGAAAGCCTTGGCGAGGTCAAGGTAGGCTGTGTGAAGTACCTTCCCCTCATCTATGGCCGTGGTGACTGTCTCGAAGAAGACAACCAGATTTAGTATGCATGATCTGCCCTTAACAAAGCCGAACTGGGTCGGGTCAAGTGTTTGGAAGTTCCCAGTGTCTTTGTTAATGAGTTCCATGATGATGCACTCCATAGCCTTGCAGACCAGGCTAGTCAGGCTTATGGGGCGATAGTTACCAGGGTCAGTTGTAGCCCCCTCCTTTGTGGAGTGGAATAACCGTTGCTGTGCACCATTCTATGGGCACGTAGCCTGTGGAGAGGCTGAGGTTGAACAGTGTGTTTAGGTTGGGGGGGGTTAGTTTGTTCTGTAGTTCATGCAAGACGCAGCCTGGCACACCATCAGGTCCCATTGACACTGTGCTTTTGGCTTTTGAAAGGACTGTTTTCACCTGTGAGTCTGTGATTTCCAGGACAGTACACTTTTCCAGTATTGTTGTGGGCCCTTTTGGGGGTGAGAGGGGGGGTGAAGTTTGTACTGAATCTATCTGCCAGGATGTTGGCAATATCAGTGGGTTCAGTATATTTTGTGCTATTTTGCACTAGTTCAGAGCATATCTGCGAGTTGCCACTTTGATTCTTGACATAGCTAAAGAAGGCTTTGTGGTTATCTTTCTAATACTTGGCTATTTTTCTTTCAAAGTTAGCCTTGGAGGATTTTATGAGGGACCTTAGTTTCTTACTGATACTGATCAGGGATGTCTTTCCTTCTTGGGATTTGCTTTTTTTCTGAACTAGTTTCCTCCTTCTATTGTATAGCTTGTTTATGGCAGGGGTCCACCAGACTGGTTTCTTTCTCTTAGGGGGAGTAACTGATAGTGCAGAGCACTGTGTTGCATTGTCACTCCATGTAAATGACACTGGTTATGTATTGAAAGAAAGCACCTTTATTTCATGGCGGTTTATGGATGAATGAAAGAAGCTCATTTTGCTGTTGATTTCCATAGAGGAGAATTTAATCAATATTTGCAGCAGTCCTCTTTGATGGTTGATGGCATCTATTTTAGCAGGGGTAAAGACTACCATCAGTTGTATTCAGTGTACTCCTTTATTCATTTTTGTAGAAGTGGAGTCTGTCCTTTGTATATGCACTAAGGAGATATATAAATTGTTACTTGTTTATCATGTGCTGTAGATTCTATCATCTGAAATATATTATCTGAAACGTTAGATGTCCTGTACCTGACTTGTACACCTAAATTAATCTTTTATGACATTGAACTTGTCACTATCTGAAGTATATGCACACATTTTTGATTGTTGGGTGAAAATTTGCTTTTGAACTTTTCAAAAATGTGAAAAAAAAATGCAGTTTATCTGACCACAAACTAATCACCATGGAAATCCACATCTCACCCACACCCCCCGCAAAGGTATCCACTATGAAAAACTTCTCCAAAGCTGACTTTGGACTCCTAAAAACAGAGGTGGCTAACTTCACAGCACCCATGCCAATGTAAAATAGATGCATGACTGTCGAATCATACACCAATGCACTATACAAACGTACATAAATGCGTGTAATACCCAACAGAAACAAGACGGTCTCTTCCAAAAAAAGGAAGCCAATATGGTGGTCCCCTGCCATTAATAAATTCTACAACAGAAGGAAGAAACTGTTGCAGAAAAAGGTGAAGTTCCAAGACTGTAAAATTTCCCTTATTAGCCTCAACAAAAAGTTGAGATCCCTCGTCAAAACCTCCAAAGCTAGCTATGAAGGCAGAATTGCGGCAGACACAAAAAACCCCAAAGCCTTCTATATTTATATCAAGAATCTCCACGGCAATACCCAGATTTGCTCTGAGTTACTGCACAATGGTACCGCCTATACTGAGCCAACAGATATTGCCAACATACTGGCCGACAGATTCAGTGCTAACTTTACCCCCCCCCCCCAAAGGACCAATCTCAATAATGGAAGAATGCCAGGCACCCAGCATTACTGCAGCACAGGTTAAAGCTGCATTGTCCAAGGCCAAGGATACAGCTTCCATGGGGCCCGACAATATCCTGGGCTGTGTTCTACATGAACTACAAAGTGAACTGACACCACATCTGTGTGCCAAGTTCACTCACAGCCTCATCTCAGGCTTTGTCCTTTCCGAATGACGCACTCCTACAGTCATCCCTCTCCATAAAGGAGGAGTGACTACAGACCCTGGAAATTATCGCCCCATTAGCCTGATGAGTCTGATATGTAAGGATATGGTGTGCATCATCATGGACCTAATTAACAAGGATATAGGCAATGTCCAGACTCTAGATCCCACACAATTTGGTTTTGTGAAAGGTAGATCATGCGTGTTCAACCTGGTTGGCTACTTTGAGTCAGTCACCAGAGCTGTGGATGAGGGTAAGGCAGTTCATACAGCCTACCTCGATCTGGCCAAGGCCTTTGATAAAATTCCTCACTCAGAAATGATTGATAAACTCACCAAACTAGGCACCAACCCCAATATTGTTAGGTGTGTTGCAGATTGGCTCACGGGTAGAACCCACAGTGTGAAAGTAGTGAACTCCAAGTCAGACTGCCGACTAGTCATGAGTGGAGTCACACAGGGATCGGTCCTGGATCCTCTCCTTTTTGGCATCTACTTTTCAGAAGTCCAGGCCAACACGGAGGGACTCTGGCTGACCAACTTTGAAGACGATTGCAAGCTGGGAGCCATTATTAACTTCCCTAGTGATGCAGACATCCTACAGAAAGGCCTCACAGAGACCAATGACTGGTGTTGAAACCATGGCCTTAAGCTTAATGCCAAAAAATGCGTTGTCATCCCCTTTGGAAAAACTCGGTTCCCACAACTTACCACACTGATGGGAGCCCACTGAACACTGAAGGAGTTATAAGAGATCTGGGAACACAGGTTGACAGCAACCTCTCCTTCAACCACCACATTGCCACTGTGGTCAGAAAGCCCTTCTATGTGGTACATCTCATTACCAAGGGTTTTGCATCCAGGAAGAAAGAGGTCATCATTTCTCTCTACTCTTCCCTTGTTAGACCAGTCATAGAGTATAATGCTCCATTTGGCATGTACCTCACTGGACACCTGCAACAGCTGGAGATACCACAAAAGTACCTCACGAAGAGGATCCTAGGCCTTAAACACATGTTCTATATGGACAGACTCAAAAAACTCCAGCTATTCTCTTTCTCATATCGTCTACTAAGAGGCAAACTCTGCTTCACTTACAAAGCCATGTCTGACCCAGCTCTGTTAGAAATGCTACATCTAAAGAAATCCCAATCTGTCCGCACCACATGCTCTAGAGACCTCAGCCTCATTACCACAATCAACAGAACATGCTGGGGGGGACAGGTTCATAACCCAGAGACTGCCCATGCTCTGGGATAGACTTCCCATACATGTCAAGCAGAACACCTCACTGGCCCTCTTCAAGAGAAATCTTGATGAGTGAATGGGAAATAGAAAGTTTACCCCGGGGATCACTCCAGTGGCTCTACTTGATAGAGGCACTGGGAACTGATGTCAGGTGGCACAATGCCAGGGCACTTCTGTGGGCTAGGCCTGTAAAGGCTCTAGGGCCATTAGCCTAGTATACACCTATGAACTTTGTCTCTTATATGGGATTTCATGGGAATTAAAATTTTCCATTAAGGAAGATGTAGCTGTGATATTTTAGAAGAAGATAAAGTTGTAACTACTAATAATGAAATACAGTCTCAGTTTCCATACCATTCTGCAGCATTCTTTAGATATTTAGAAGAAAAGTAAGTTTTGGGTAATATGAAGATACTTTGCATTTATTTCTACAGAAATTACCACTTACCATGTGCATTCCTGATTTAGTTTTGGCATGTCGGTGACATAAATATGTATAATCTTCACAGAAAAATGAATGAGATAAACTCTTTTTCTAGTCACCATTACCTCAGTTACAGGGTTATCTGTAATCTAGGCTTTTTCCTCTCAGCCACCATACCTGAATTTTCACAAAGACAGGGTTTCACTTTGGAATAATTCCTCCTTTATACCTAAAGTGGTGTCAGAAGCTAACCTCAGTCATGCAGTTAATCTACCAGTCTTCTGTCCCAGGGTTTCCTACAAGGGAGAATACAAGCTGCATTTACTGGATGTTCATAGACAGCTCAGATTTTACATTCACAGAACTAAAGAGCTAAGAAAATCAGAACAGCTCTTTGTATCCTTTTCCAAAGCCAGCTTTGGCACAGCAGTGACAAAAGTGACTAGCCAGGTGGTTCACTGAGTGCATTACCTTTATTTAAAGGAGCAAAGCTCTATCATGACCGAAACATCCTAAACAACACTTCAGTAGGTCTACAGCTACATCATCTGCCTTTTGGTGTAAAGTATCTATTGATGGCATTTGTGCAGTCACTACTTGGTCCAGTGCTCATACTGTTATAGCTCATTACAAATTGGATATATTATCAAGAAATAGGGCAGCTTTCAGCTCTGCAATACTCCGGAATATCCTTCCTTGAGGACCATCCAAGATTATTCTAGCTGGGGACTTTGCCCCATCAGTTGAGGAATGGACAAAAAAGACAACATCAGATATTATAGTTATGTACTCACATAACTCTGCATCTGTGTTGTTTGTTTTCGTCCTTCCTCAACTTCCCACTCACCAACCCCCTTTCTTTTGGTTGTCTCCTAGTATGTCCTGAAGAATACTCCTTATTAGTTTTTTTTGCTTTGTGGGCTCCAGTGTCCTCTTTCTCAGCTCTCCTTCTGCTTCACACCTTCCTATTATATATATGTTTTTGCCTTAGGGATTATTGTCGACTGATTCCCATTTGTATGTTGTGTTCAGTAAAACAGAGGGCAAACTTGATTTGAGGTAACTTTGAAGTAGGCAGGGGATTATGCGTAAGGAGGGAAGCTTGAGCTGTGGAGCCTAAAGTCTATTGAGTGGCAAAAGATGTATTTGAGACCCCATATGTTGACGAAGGATGAAAACAGACAACACAGATGCAGAATTATGGTGAGTACACAACTATAATTTATCATCATATCCCTATTCATCCTGACTTAAGGTTTCTTAAGGTTTTGTGTGTTTGAATAACATTATCAGTTCTCTGTCTTACTCATTGGACTATCCACTCCACCAAGAGTATTCACAATGTGTCTAGCTTCAGTTATAGCTCATTGCAGGCTACAGGGTATCCACATTTTTCCATATTTAGATGACTTGCTTATTTTACAGAGTTTTACAGAGTGTCATGAATCTCCCACGTAGGTGAGAGATCTCTTACACAAGCTGGGGGTTCCAAGAGAACATTCAAAAGTTTTTTTCAATGCCTTCACACAGGGTGTCAGCTAGAGATATGCCTCAGTTCAAAGAGCTTTTCTTCCACAGGAAAAATTTATTTATATCAAGATCTTTTTCTAGTCGGACATCAGTCACTGTGAGGGAATACCTCAGAATTTTTAGTCTCATGGCATCTATGATTTCCATAATATGCCAGGCAAGACTAAACATGAGAAAGATACAATGGCATCTGTAGTCGCTTTTGTTCCATCACTAACATCCTTTGTCTTTTCAAATCCCAATGCTGGGGTTTGTCAAAAGAGACATCACTTGCTGGAGACAGCAAATATCCCTTAATCTTGGTCTGCCCTTCACCATGCATGTGGCAAAGCCGTCAGTCACCACAGATGCCTTGGACTTTACTTGGGGACCAGTTTCAAGAGAAATAAAAGTGCAAGGTGTGTGGTGTGGGACACCAAGGATAGATGCAAGAACATAAATATAAAAGAGATGCTTGCCCTAATCAAGGTTCCCAACTCTCTGATTCATCTTTGGACCCTGGGACATCTTCAACTTGTTACAGACAATAACACAACCATGTGGTACTTCAACAAGCAAGGGGGAACCAGGTTATACCCCCTCTACAGGCTAGCCGTGCTAGCTTAGGATATAGTCAACAGTTCAGTTTCATTCTACAGACTTCCTACATTCTGTTAGAGTAAAATTTTGTGTCATACAAGCTGAGCAGGACAAGGGCAGACCCAATACGAATGGAAACTAGATTGGGGGGGGGGGTGTATTCCAAGATTTGATCCATTTGTGGGGAGTTCCTGAAGTATACCTATTTGTCTCCTGTCTGAACAATCAGCTGGCAATATTCTGCTCCAGGACTCTGTGCAAGAATGTCTGGAAGACAGCTGCCTTTTCTTTTTTTTTTTTCCTGCATACTTCTCTACCCTTTCCACTTATACTAGGATACTTCTAAAGATTCAAGAATTCCCCAAGAATGTTGTGGTGACTCTCTTCTGGCGCAGACAACTGTGGTTTCCCTTCTTTTGGAAATGGCCAGGGGCAATTAGCACAAGCTTCACCACAGACTGGGAGCCAGATTCATTAACAGCTACACTAAGTGGATACAAACTGTATTCAAGAACATCCATAGTTCATTTTTTGTGCTTTCTAGTCACACAGAAAGATTACATTAAGTATACATATAGTCTATACTTTGTGGTAACCTTGAACAGCCCTCCAGCCATCCCCCCACACCCATTTTTCTTCTCTTCCATTCTTCCACACCCTGTTAGCACAATCAACCATCAAATTTGGCCCACCCCCTAACAAAATGCAAACAAGTAAAAAAATACTACTTACCCTAATGCCTATACTGTTTCTATTTTACCATCTTACTGCCTACGTACAAATACTTGACCATGGTATTCACTACCCACAAAGTTAAACAGACACCCACAACTACACACCAAACATTGTGCCATCCCCAGCAAACCAAATATACGACCCTCAATAATATATCACCCCTGTAAAACCACAAAACACAATCTTAGAGACAAAGACTATATAAAACTAATAAACAAACTCCTAAAACTTAGAATATCCTGTCACTATAACCTTATAACACAAGGGAATATTTATCCCAACCCTGGCCCACCCACACCCAATAACCTCCACTCCCCCACCACAACCCCCACAGTCAAGCTACCCCTTTTTACTCCCACTAGTTCCCTCCTAGCATTTCACCTAAATATTAGAAGTATTAACAATAAGATTACCAAACTATACACCCTCCTAGCAACCCACTCCCCAGACATTATGTGCCTTATGGAAACCTGGCTAAAACCTAGTACTACCGACAATGAGATACTACCCCCAGGATATAATATACACCGGTTAGACAGTGCTACTAGGAAAGGAGGTGGGATAGCAGTCCTTTACAAAAACACTCTGTTAATAGCGACAACATTCAACCACCCCAGTTCAACAATGCTGAACTCCTCATAACCAAATTACAGATTAACCAGTACAAATGTTTAAACATCGTCTGCGGATACATTCCACCAGGCAACAACTTAAATACCCTAGAGGATATCCTGTACTGGTTATCCACTACTTATCCCCAAGAAACCATAGTTCTTGGTGACTTTAACACCGACTGGCACCCCTGCTCCTCTGAACCCCCCCTCACTCCTATAAACTTATCTGGGTTTAAACAGACCATAACCTCTCCCACTAGGATAAACAAACCGACCAACAGGGAAAGTATCCTGGACTGGATCCTAGTTAACAACCAACCCCAACTGTATGCTGATGGCACTCTCCCTGACAAACTTAGTGACCATTTTCTAACTTATATCATAAAACATAAGGTAGGAAACCCTCACCAGACCAAATATAAGACAGTGAGAAACAGAAAAAAGCTTGACACTGCAATGTTCCTAAATGAACTACAAACAGTTGACTGGTCAAAACTAAAAAGATGTACCATTAGAAGAGGCTGTAGCTCACTTTTACACTAAATTCCTAAGTATCCTTTATTCCCATGCTCCAGCACGTACAATAAAATCTAGACCAAACACAGCACCATGGCTCACAAAAGAGACCAAATCTAAAATCAAAGATAGAAACAGAGCCTGGGCCAGCTGGAGAACAACCAAAGCCCCACCTGACCATCTAAAATATCGTTAACTAGGGAATGACACAAAAATATCTATTTTACTGGATAAAAAAAGCTTCTACCATAATATCCTACAAAAACACCAAAACAACCCCCAAAAGTTCTGGGCAGGCTTAAATCAACTACTTCATCCAGGACATTCTACCACCCCAACCCCGGCTAACCATACCCATAGTTCCCCAGAGACCATAGCTAGCGCTTATAATAACCTTTTCACCAAAACAATCCAATCCCTAGCAAATCACCTAACCTCCACAAATTTAAACCACACACCTAATTTATCCACAAATCAGCCCGAATTTAGCCTACAACCAATATCCACAAGTTTTATCAAAATTCTCCTAAAAAAACTAAAACCTACCACCCTCGCTGCTGACCTCCTCCCTGCAGAGTACCTGCAAATAGGCGCAGATGCCATTGCATCTCCCATATCTATCCTTATTAACAGAACCTTATCCGGAAATGCTATCCCCTCCCTCTGGAAAATATCCCACATCATCCCACTCCATAAAGGTGGTAGCTCAATAGACATGTCCAACTATAGACCCATTGCCATTCTTTCTCCACTAGCCAGAATAATGGACAAATGTGTACACAAGCAACTAATGCAATACCTTACACAGAATAACTTACTATCCAACTCTCAGCATGGCTTCAGGCCATACCACATCACCACCTCATCCCTCCTTTCCTTTACTAATGCCATAAACAATAACAGAAATGACAACAGGCTAACCTCCACCCTCTTCCTTGACCTATCAAAATCCTTTGACATGGTCAACCATGAACTTCTCATTCTTTCTATAAAATCCTTTTCCCTCAACACGCACACTATCCAGTGGTTCCAGTCCTACCTAACTGGTAGACGACAGGCAGTACTATGGCAGGGCAAACTCTCCAGTCAGCTACCTCTCACACTTGGTGTCCCTCAAGGACCCATACTAGGCCCACTACTCTTCTCTATTTTTATCAGTAATCTTCACACTGCTATCCCTAAAACTACCTGTATTCAATATGCAGATGATTCCACTCTCATCTGTTCAGCCACCTCCCCATCCGAACTACAGATTTTAACCCAAAATACATTTAACACTATTGAGAACTGACTCACTAACCAACGCCTACTACTGAACCCCAATAAAACTAAACTTTTTCTCTTCACCCTTACTAGTAGATCTGCCACACTTTCATACTCTGTCACATCTAACAATGGCACCACTATTTCCCCAGATCAACACACTAAACTTCTAGGGGTTATCATAGAAAATAATTTCAAATTTGACCTACAGGTCAACAAAACCGTACAGACCATCAGTAAGAAGCTTGGATCACTGTATAGAAACACGACACTCTTAACCCCACTGGCTAGGACTGAAATCGCCCAATCACACCTACTCTCTACTCTTTTATATGCCTCACCTGTACTTTCAAACCTCAATAAAACCGAACTAAGTAAGCTGTCCCATAGCTACAACCATATTGCCAGATTCGCCACTGGCTCCATCTATAGAACCCATCCCTGCCAGAACCTGAAACAACTAGAATGGCTAGAACTGCCCAGTTTAATTCAATTCAATCAACTCTTAATAGTGCACAAAGTTCTGTACCCCCCTAAAGACACCCCCTCTCTTTTAAATATTATTAAGCCATATAGCAACCTGAGATCCCTACGGTCAGCCGACAAATTACTGGTCCAAACCCACAAAGCTAATAACTTATCTGGTGAATCTCTTTCCACCAACTTTGTTGGCAAAACCTGGAATGCCTTGCCAAACTATATAACCCTACAATCCTCCAAAAGTCTCTTAAAAAAAAAAAAACTCAAACAGTATCTCAAATTGAACTGGCTATGCCCATGTACCAACCCGGATTAAGTTATAAAACAATAGCATAATCAGTAATTATCATAGCATAATCAGTAATTATCATTTCATCTAACCACATCACCATGCTATGTATCCCCTCTCTTTTAAATATTATTAAGCCATATAGCAACCTGAGATCCCTACGGTCAGCCGACAAATTACTGGTCCAAACCCACAAAGCTAATAACTTATCTGGTGAATCCCTTTCCACCAACTTTGTTGGCAAAACCTGGAATGCCTTGCCAAACTATATAACCCTACAATCCTCCAAAAGTCTCTTAAAAAAAAAAAAACTCAAACAGTATCTCAAATTGAACTGGCTATGCCCATGTACCAACCCGGATTAAGTTATAAAACAATAGCATAATCAGTAATTATCATAGCATAATCAGTAATTATCATTTCATCTAACCACATCACCATGCTATGTATCCAATCTTACATGTAATTGCGTCCGCCCATGAGAACTGTGAGTCCCTACTAGGGACTAACTGTGAGTTACAATCTTACTTGTAATTGTGTCTGTCCATGAGAACTGTGAGTCCCCACTAGGGAACACTTCTAAACCAATGTACATAAGGTATATTACCACTTTTTTGTTTTATATATTCTAATTGTTTTTTAACTTCTTGTGTAACCTTTTGAATGTTTGACTATGTGGAGTTTTTCTCCCCGGCCCTCCGCTGAAAATGGACATGTATTCAGTTGGACTATCCCAGTAAACAAATGTAAAATAAAAATAAAAATAAATAAATAAATGAATCCCACTCGATATTTAAGGCTGCAAGACAATCAGTAGGAAAATTAAAATTAGGAAGAAGTAAGTGTGAGTTATGCTTATGTTGTCTGTTCATTCAGAACAGTGTACACTTGATGTCGGCACACACAGTTTTTTTTTGTTTACCTAAATCCAACACCATATACTAATTTTGCTTTTTAACATTTTTCTTCTGGTGAGTAGTTTACACACTATATTATCATGGCCTCTTGGAAACCAGATTTTTCTTCACTCTTTCAGGGACTGATTGTGATTTTGTAGGTGTATCAGTCATAATCCTAGGAAGATCCACAAAGGATGGGGGTGAGTTTGGGCCTGGATAAATGCATCAGATCAGAGGCTTGAGCATATTGAACTAGATGCAGTAGTCTCAGCTCTCCATATTTTCTAGTAACCATTAACTTTGTCCTAGCCAGTTTCTGATGCTTACTGTTCCAAACAGAAGAAAAGAAAGTATTTTGCAGTCTGTGTGTAAATGGATGGGAGGCAAGTGTGGGGATGCAGCCAGCTAAGAATTAGAACCTGGGTAAAAGGCATAATTTAACCACTAATATCCTGGCTTGGAATAAGAGCTAATTTGGGTACCCAGGTATTGATTTTATACTTACAGAAGGTAATCAGAAAGTTTAGATTATCTAAAAGCAGGTTGCCAAAGATTAAGCTAACCTTAATACCCAAGTGAGTTTGGGATGCTGTCCACTGTATTCCGTAATGGGTCAGGAACTGTTGTAATAGACATGGAAGGTTGAGGGGAAACAAGACACTTTTATTCAATTAACAATAAGCTGAACTTCTGAAACATATTCAGTATTTCTTGGAGTTGTTTCTGAGGGTTGGCAATTCAAAGTGTACAACCATCAGCAAACCAAACATTTGTTTGATACAGACAATTAAAATGAACAAAAGTAGGGACAGTGGACATCCTTATATAGTACATCAGAATAGTTCAAATGGGGAAGAATAGAGGTAATTATTTACTGCCTGCACCAAGGGGTTGTAATATGGAGGGTTATAACTGGTTCTCTGATTGTAGCCGTGTTATTATTTGCTCAAGACATGTATACCAAGAAATTCACCTTGAGAGGTGAATCATGGAACACATAAAAAGAAGTTATGTACCTACCATAACATTCCATGTGAGATGTCCATCTCGCCCTTCATTCTTGACTGATGGGTTCGGAACCGATCCTTGGTTCCGACTCGGCCGTTTTCTAAAGCTTGAGGTCTACATCTAGCATGTGGCTCTATCCCTATCCCATGATGCCATAAGGCATTCCCCAGATCTTGTTTGCTGATGTAACAATTTTATATATATATATATATATATATATATATATATATATATATATATATATATATATATATATATATATATATATATATATATAGAGGAGAAAGATATCTACACCACTAATACTCTTTACCAGACTCAGAAGAGGGTCAAAGACCTGCTACTAAGAGTAGAACCACCTCTCGTTCTTCCAGAAATCAAGACAGGGGATCAGGTGGGTGGGATGTAAGAATGAAGGGCGAGATGGACAACTCACATGGAACGTTATGGTAGGTACATAACTTCTTTATGTGCAGTTGTCCTATCTCGCCCTCATTCTTGACTGATGGGGCAGCGTCCCTAGCACCTTTCTTCTTGGGTCGCTCAAGGGAGTACATTCTCCAGAACAGTGGAACCAAAAAGGGCCCTGTCCCTGGAGGCCATGTCTACTTTGTAATGAGTAATAAAGGTATGAGGCTTAGCCCATGTAGCCGCTGCACAAATAGTATCAATGGGTAGCCTAGCACAGAAAGCAAAGGAAGTAGATACTGCCCTTGTTGAATGTGTTTTGATTCCTTGTGGTAATTCTTTATGTGCTGAATTATAAACAAACAAAATGCATTGAGACAGCCAGTTTGACAAAGTAGTTTTTGCTACTAAAAGACCTTTTTTGAATAAGATACAAAAAGTTGGTCTGATTTTCTAAAGTCTTTTGTTCCATGTAGGTAAAAACGCAGTTGTCTACGAACATCCAACTGGTGTAGCCTGTATTCTGCCTTATTGCCGTATCTGGGGAAGAATACTGGTAGTTCAATGAGTGATTGAGACTAAACACTGAACACACCTTTGGCAAAAAGGATGGGTTCATATAAAATGATACTCTATCATTGTGGAACAGCATGTATGGAAGTTTAATGGTCAAGGCCTGAAACTCTTCTGGCTGAAGTGATGGCCACTAAGAAAGCAGTTTTCCAGGTTAGATATTTTAAATCACATGATGATGCAGGTTCAAAAGGGGGAAGAATTATTCTGGACAAAAGGAAGTTGATTGGCCTGATATATGGTTTTAGTAAGTTTGTACCTCTTAGGAAGGCTTTTGCTAGCCTGTGAGACATTATACTTGAATCTTCATTGCCAGTATGAAAATTTGAGATAGCTGCTAACTGAACTCTGATAGTAGACGCCGCAGCTCCTTCATTACAAAGTTTAGTGAAGAACTCAAGAATATATGAAATGGATGCTGAATATGGGTCAATACTATTTTGAGTGGCCCGATAGAAAATTTCCTCCATTTACTGAGGTACAATTTTCTTGTAGATGATTTGGGAGAAGAGATCAAAATGTGTCTTAGTGCAAATGAAAGATTCTGTGACCTGGCTATCTTGGGAATTGGAGCAGCCAAGCTGCCAGCTTGAGGGTTGAGAGAAAAGGTTGAAGAGCACCTGAAGAATGTGTCAGGAGATCTGGTACTGGGTCCAGGATCCATGGCTTTTCCTGTAGATGAGGCTGTAGGAAGTGGAACCAAATTTGATGAAACCAGTAGGGCGCTATGAGGATTAATGTTCTTCCGAGAGAACTGGCTTTCTGAAGTACACTTGGTAATAGTGGAAAGTGGGGGACATAAAGAAGACCCAGGGGCCAATTGTGCACACGTTTGTCCCTCCATGATTCCCCCGGTGGAGGAATCAGGGCAAAATAGTTGCTGCATTTTGTGTTCATGTACGTGACAAAGAGATCGCGGCAAGGCTGGCCCCATTTGTGAAAAATCATTTCTGCTACATCTTGTTTCAGGGACCACTTATGGGGCATTAGAATCACCCTGTTGAACTTGTCTGCTATCACATTGTATTTCCCCAGGATATGCATTGCTATAGGAATGCTCTGAGATGAGGTCGTCCATTGCCATACTCTGAGGGCCTCTTGACAAAGGGGGTAAGACTTGATTCCTCCTTGCTTTTTTATGTAACATACCACTGACATGTTGTCAGTCTGGATCACAATTGTGCCTGAAGGAAGAGAGTGTTGAAATGCCTGCAATGCAAGTAGCACTTCTGTCATCTCCAGCACGTTGATGTGCAGGTAAACCTCGTGTTCTTGCCAAGTGCCTTGGGCTGTCTTTCCCTGATAATGCCCCCCCACCCTGTCTGGGAAGCATTCGTGGTCACTGTGGCTGATGGGGGAGGTAGGGGGAAAGAATGGCCTATGGTGACTTGATCTGAGTTTATCCACCAGGCTAAGTCTCTTTTGCAAGATTCTGTCAGAATTATCTAGTTTGACATCAGTAAGTCCTGCATTGATCATTGGGTAAAGAGAAGCCATTGCAGAATCTGCATGTGCATGCGAGCTAAGGGGAGTATGATGACAGTTGCTGCCATTGTCCCTAAAGCTTTGAGAACAGTTCTTGCTTGTACTCTCATTCTCAAAAGAAGGTTTTGAATTTGCGTGTGAAAAGATTGTATTCGTTCTTGTGGAAGAGTTACCATCATAGTTACCGAGCTTAATTCTGCACCTATGAATCCGATATGCTGCGACTGCAATAAGGCAGAATTTTCGTAGTTGATTGTGATCCCAAGTTGAGCACATAGGGCCAGAGAGGAGTAGCTGCTTGGTAGTGACGGTAAGGAGTCAGTCATATAGGTATGGAAACAACCAGAATCCTACATGCTTCAGGTGGGCTGTAACCACTGCAATGCATTTGGTGAACACTCTGGGGGCTGTAGTGAGCCCAAAGGGCAGTGCTCGGAATTGGTAGTGACTGGCTTCCAGCCAAAAGTGCATATGGCTCCTGGATGGCCTGTCCATTTTTATGTGGTAGTACACATCCTGGACGTCTATAGAGCACATTCAATCATCATTTCCCAGAAAGGGAAGAAATTACTGTAACATGACCATCCGGAACTCTGTCTTTTCTATTGACTTGTTTAATGTGCTGAGATCCAATATCTCTAGTCCCCATTTTCTTTGGAACTAAAAAGAATTTTGAGTAAGTTCCGGATCCTATCTGGTCTGCGGGGACTGGTTGGATGACTCTTTTTTTCTAGCAACTTTTGAATTTCGGTTGCTGTCTGATTCCTGTGACTGACTGGGTGGAACATCTGGAATTCTTCTCAAGGTTGACAGAGGGTTGGAGAAGGGGATAGCATACCCTCTGGATATGACTCTTTGCACCCATTTTTCCTTTGTGATTTTTAGCCAGGCGCCTGGGTGCAAAGACAAGCGACCCCTGACTGCCTCCAGAGTAGAGCAGTCAGGTTTCCCTTCAGGAACGCTGAAAGGTTTTACCGAAGAAAGACTCTCGGTTGCCCTAATTCTGCAGACTCCCTCTGCCACGTGGCCACGTCTTCCATTATTACCCCCTCCTCTGCCTCTGGAGGAGGTTCACCAAGTATGTCCTGAAAGGCTCCATGGGTTTTGTAGAACTACCTTTCCACCCTTTTGATCTTTAGGATATGGTCTTGAAGGAGTGGAAAAACAGACTCCAACGGCAGAGAGACAGTCTTTACTTCCTGCTCACACCTGGTCAGTGTTTCCTTTACTTTGAGCCCGAACAAGGATGAGCCATCAAAAGGGGTGTTAGTAAAGGATGACTTGAAAGGTTCTACAAATTAACACGAGCGCATCCAGGAATGTCTTCTAAGGTCAATTCCTGTACTCGCTGATCTGCCTGCTCTATCAGCTGCATACGAAGTGAGCCTCATGGAAGAGTTGACTATAAAGTTTAGGGTGGATAGCTGAGAAGTTACTTTATCGGAGACTCCTGCTGCTACATTACACTGGAGAGTATCTCCAAGCTCCTTTAGGAGAGCTGTCTGTAGCCTTGTAAAGTGAGTTAGGTAATTCAGGGACCGTAGAGTAAAGGTCGCTGATGAGAACATGTACTTCCCATACCTGTCCATCGCACGCGACTCTATTTGGTGGATGGACAGCTGTGGACGTCTCAGACATCTCTTTTTTAATGACTGCCGCCAACACCATAGCATCTAGTGACACCCCTTTGGTCAAAAAAGATTTGCCCTTTGGTGCAGTGATAAATTTGTTAGGCCTCCTAGGGACAGGTTCCACAGTATCCGGAGACTCCCACGCCTTCCAACAAACCAAGTTCGAGAGTTCATCAAAAGGAGGAGACACCCAAGAGGTGGATGGTCGAGAACCGAAAGCCTTCATGTATACGGAATCCTCATCAGAATGGCTAGTGGCCTTCCAGCCACCTCTCTGCTTAAGGACTTCTAAGACGTCTGCGAATGAGACATCTTCAGAAGGTGACTGTGGGGACTCCTCTGAAATTCATCGAGGTCCATGTCTGATGTCACTGACTCTTCAGGGGAGTCTAGATGTTTCGTTTTACATGTCTTCTTTTGTGGTGCCTCCTCAGATGGGGCTTCTGGAGAGGTATCCAAAGAGAAAGGTACATCCTGTGGGGTACCAAGAACCACAACACTACGAAAAATAAAAACGTGGGAAATAGGCTCCACAACCGAAGTAGAACTGCTGTAGTATAAAACGGAATTACTGCCACACTCCAAAAGGAAAACCAGGGCCCATAAACGCTCCAAACAAAATTTATTGAGTAAAAACATAAACAGATAAAAACGTCGACCTAGGTTTCGTCCGTTACACGAACTTCATCAGAACAACACATACTGCATGTGAATCACTTAAATATCATACACAATGTAAATTAATGAGCCCATAAACCAATCAAATGCTTGTGAATTAATTCAAAAATCACAACAAAATGAAAGGCAGCTAATGCAAGTATTGTTTAAACCTATATAAAACTATATACAGCTATGGAATATAGTAGACTCCTCCAGGCAATGATAATATATTATGAATATTCTGCACAAAATATAAATAAATAGGTTGTTAAAATTCCAAAGACCATAATTGATATGTAAAAATAATAAAATATATATAAAAAATGTATATAAAAATTATATATATATATGTGTGATAATTTATAATTATTATTTTTATTATTAATAATAATAATTTGTTGTGTTTTAAAACCTGTTGAATGTTGTTATATCTGTGTGCTGCTTAAATATATTCTGTGATGCAAGGTAAAAGTAATATATATATATAGGGAAAAACTATTGTATTACTATACGAAAACTAACTGTGCCCATTTCATGTACACAATACCTTATATAATAATTTATATTGTATCTATAAAGAAAAACTACTATATTGTTTAAAATTGTATATGCATAATTGGACCATATTTAAAATTAATAAGGGGATAAAACCACTACCCACCATAAATATGTACATATAAATAAATAAATAATTATAAAAAATATATCATCAATTAAATATGTACATAATGTAATATATGTAAAAAAATTCAACATAAAATATGTAATTCGCACATATATATGGTTGACCTATAGAAGTATATGTGTTTTGTATAAAGATCTATCAAATGATAAACATATTCAATATAGAGCAGAGTCCCATATGTTTGTATGTATATATACCAATACCTTACATATATACAACAAAACCATATAGTAAACCACATAAATAGTATACATGGTCAGTTTAACCATATGGTAAAAATGAGAAACTGTGTTAATGACCCTTAATATTATTCAACCATAAAATAGGCTTAATACTAATATATTCGTTAAGTCCGGGATATTGATTAGCATTAAGTAATATCTGCATCCTCAATTCCAACAAATCCAAATTATATTTAGTTAACTTGCCTTGTAAATCCAAATTCTGGTGTATAACTCCAAAAAACCTAAAATAATGGTTTTCATATTGATTTATATGTCTGGCAAGGGCATTAGTTAATTTTTTGTTTT
This sequence comes from Protopterus annectens, assembly GCF_019279795.1. Lineage (NCBI taxonomy): Eukaryota > Metazoa > Chordata > Ceratodontiformes > Protopteridae > Protopterus > Protopterus annectens. The sequence goes on from NC_056739.1 coordinate 1,792,133,729, forward strand.
TAATGTCCAGTAGATGTTCTTTAACCCTGTCCCTCAGATGTCTACTGGTTTTGCCCACATAAAACCCTTCACACTGTTGGCAAACAGCAATATAAACAACATTTGTTGTATAACAATTTATATGTTGGTTAATTCTGATGTTGTAATTGTTAACTGCCACAGCTGTGTCAATGTTAATCAGATACTTACACGTTGAACACCTACCGCATTTGAAATTACCCCTAGGCTTTTGTGAAATATTATGAGTATTGACATTCAAGCTTTCAAACAAATCCTTAAAAGAAGTGTCCTTCCTAAAAACATATGTTACACTCCCTATAAACATTTCCCCAAGTGATTTGTCTGTACTTATAAATCTCCAATTCTTATTAATAATATTTTTGATACATGCAGAAATGCCATTAAATGTGGTGATGTACAAAGGAATGTTGTTGCAAATAAACTTCCCAACGTCAACAGGTTGACTTTGGTGACTTTCACTAGATATCATCCCATTACTATGTAATAGAGCCTTATAAATACCATTGTGTCTTTTACCTCTCACTTCTTTGGCTGTGCTACTACAAAATTCATATGGGTACCCCCTATTTGAAAATAAACTAATAATAAATTTAATTTCATGTTCGAAATCCACCTCCTCACTGACCATTCTTGCTGCCCTCACCATCTGGCCTTTAACCACCGCTTTCTTCTGATGGTGAGGGTGCCAACTGTCAAAATGTAAATACGAATTTGAGAAGGTGGACTTCCTATATATATTAGACACGAGCTTCTTCTTGGTCTTATCGTAAGTTAGCTTGATATCCAGGTAACTTATACTCTCCTGGCTAACGACATGTGTAAATTTTAAAAACCATACACTACTATTAATATATTCTAAAAACCGTTTTAAAACTGCTTGTTCCCCTTTCCAAATAATAAATAAATCGTCTAAAAATCGACCATAAAATTTGATATATTTAAAATACTCTGAATTGAACACATAATTTAATTCCCAATAGGTCAAAACAACGTTCGCAAAACCTGGGGCACACGCTGCCCCCATGACTACTCCACTAACCTGTTTGTAATAGGCCCCCTCAAAAAATATAAAATTGTTTTTTAATACAATGCCCATTAATTTAACCAAAACGTTAATTTTGTTCTGATCGTAAAGGTTAGTGTAATACAATTGTTCTTCTAACCAGTCTAAACCACTATCATGAGGTATAACAGTGTATAAATTACACACATCCAAGGTAATAAATGTGTCGCCATCTTCAAATTCTATAGCTTTAATTTTACCCAAAAAATCCCAGGAATCCTTGAGGATATGTGAAAAAAATACAATACCTGGTTTTAAGTGGTAATCCAAAAATTGACTAATGAAATGTGTCTTACTACGTTTACCATCCACTATTGGTCTAAAATGTAAGTTGTCTAAGCCTTTATGTATTTTGGGAATGCCGAAAATTCCACTAATCACAGGATAATCATTCTGTAAAAATCGCCATTCCTGTTCATCCACCTCTCCCTGAAACAACATGTCAAATAGTGTAATATCAATCCTTTTATGTGCTATGTTAATCTCGTTCCTGCTGATTTCCCTATATGTATCTTCTACCAACATGGCATTCATATAAGAAACATAATCATTGTTATCCACTATCACTATGCCACTACCCTTATCGGGTTTCATGATTCTAATATTCTTAGTGGCCAAAATCCTATTTAGTATAAGTTCCTCCTGTTGTGTCAGGTTTTTACTACTATAAAAATCCCTGCCATGGTGGATAAAAGCATCTCTAATATCATTTTCAGTTACTTTTTCAAAAAACGCTATCTTATCATGCATGGGTGGATTATAAGTGCTTGGTTTGGACAATCCATTTCGGCCATTCTCATTAACACCCCAAGAATTACTCTGATACAATATTTTTAAATTCAACTTTCGGGTAAATAATTTCAGATCCAGAATGGTATTTACCAAGTTCCCCCTCCTCCACGGTACGAAACTAAAACCTTTTGAAAATAAATCAACACATTCCCTATCAAAAGACTGATTAGTGTAATTATATAATTTAAAATCGCCCTTGTTGTTTACCACAATATTGGGTTCAAAAAACAACCTACATTCCCCTTGTCTATCTACTCGCCTATTACTATTCACCTGTGAGCACACATTAACATCAACAAACATATCAGAATTATCATTAAAACATCCAACATCATTATTTACATTACAAACATCTACATCAATTATTTGTGATTGTCCTTCATATTCATAAATAGTCAATTCATTGAGTGGATCACTGTTGTCCACAGTGAAAAAATTCATAGCACTGTCAGAGGACTTTATCGTAAGATTATCTGTATCTAAAATATTTAAAATATTAATGTCATCATTTATTCGTTGCCCTTCACATGTGTATACGGTCGAATCACTTGTAAAGTCACGTCTGGGTCGATCAACCATATCAAACCGATTGTTGTCACTATTGTTAAATACTTCAGTATTTGAACAAATGGTGTCAGAAATCTGCCGTTCTGCAACAGTACCGCACACAGATATATCACATAATCTGTCACCACTACCCACCTCCAGTCTATTTGGTACGTCTGGTGTATTAACCGAAGGGATAATTTCAGTCCCTGTTGAATGGGAACTAATAACTTGTACAGTGTCTATTACATCAAAAGACTGAAAGTCACCACAGGACAAGATAGAACTCGTGGATATTCCCAATAAGGTCGTCTCATTACCATTAGCTGAAAAAAGGTGAAAACGCTTACCAAGTACCTCTGAGTGGTGGACGCCAACGGCTACTTGCGCGCCCCCCACGCGTTTTTTTGTTGTTGTTGAAAATTAACCTTCTTGTTCTTGTCATAATCCCTTCTCGGCCGTGTCCCTGTGTACTCGTACTCATCCTCCTCCTCATATTGATGTTGCCCCCTAAGCCTTTTGGATCTCCTAGGCCCTTCTCCTTCACTCGGGCTGCCATACTGCCGTTGACCGTGGGTCTCCGAATGCAAAGGGGAAGTGATGTCATCTAAAACGTCCATGCGGTTGCTGCCCTCATCTGTTCTTCCATCGCTGTGACTGTGTCGTGTAGGTTTGGATTTAGGATATACCAAACCGGATGAATAAACCTTCTGATCCCTTTTAATTTTGTTCTGCTTTTTGTCATAAATGACATTACAGCTGTGTTCAACCTCTTTAATAATGTTAACATAGTTGGTATAGTATTGATCGAAAAGCAGATCCTGGCTGATAAGACTATTAAGTCGATCCAGTTCTGAAAGAAGTACATCTATTTTTTTATCATTATACGTAATCATGATTTCCATAAGTGCTATTCCTGTTTTATTAAACAGTTCATGCAACTCTTTTAACATATCCGGTTCATGCTCACTACCGTTCGGGTATCGCCACAGTCTCAACCCTTTAGGGACAAGCCCCAATTCAATATTCTTACGCAAGTAACCATTTTCCATTTGAGTTCTCTTCAATTTGAACATCTTTACTTCAAATACTCTTAACCATTCTCTCATATTACCTTCCACCTGATTGCTCTTGACACTCGTGGAGTTGTGTTTAGTACTAAAAGAGTACTGGTTTAACCTCCATGAATCACTACATACCGCCTCAGGTTGCTCTCTTACTCCCGTAGAATGAATGACTTGTCTACTAAATGTACCATTGGTACCAGATGCTGTAGGTGCCACCGGAGGGGTCGCTTGTGTCAGGGGCAACCCCAAACTGCTCGAAGACTCCAAACTGGCATTAAAGGATGTCATAAGTTTTTGAATTAAGGCTGAATGTACTTTAAGCTGTTCATTCATATCTTTCAACAGCATTCCCACATCGACTGCTCCGCCTTCTTCCTCCATAGCTAAAAACTGGTAAACCAAGAACCACAACACTACGAAAAATAAAAACGTGGGAAATAGGCTCCACAACCGAAGTAGAACTGCTGTAGTATAAAACGGAATTACTGCCACACTCCAAAAGGAAAACCAGGGCCCATAAACGCTCCAAACAAAATTTATTGAGTAAAAACATAAACAGATAAAAACGTCAACCTAGGTTTCGTCCGTTACACGAACTTCATCAGAACAACACATACTGCATGTGAATCACTTAAATATCATACACAATGTAAATTAATGAGCCCATAAACCAATCAAATGCTTGTGAATTAATTCAAAAATCACAACAAAATGAAAGGCAGCTAATGCAAGTATTGTTTAAACCTATATAAAACTATATACAGCTATGGAATATAGTAGACTCCTCCAGGCAATGATAATATATTATGAATATTCTGCACAAAATATAAATAAATATGTTGTTAAAATTCCAAAGACCATAATTGATATGTAAAAATAATAAAATATATATAAAAAATGTATATAAAAATTATATATATATATATGTGTGATAATTTATAATTATTATGTGAATATTTATATGATTATGTGATATATCTGTGTGCGGTACTGTTGCAGAACGGCAGATTTCTGACACCATTTGTTCAAATACTGAAGTATTTAACAATAGTGACAACAATCGGTTTGATATGGTTGATCGACCCAGACGTGACTTTACAAGTGATTCGACCGTATACACGTGAAAGGCAACGAATAAATGATGACATTAATATTTTAAATATTTTAGATACAGATAATCTTACGATAAAGTCCTCTGACAGTGCTATGAATTTTTTCACTGTGGACAACAGTGATCCACTCAATGAATTGACTATTTATGAATATGAAGGACAATCACAAATAATTGATGTAGATGTTTGTAATGTAAATAATGATGTTGGATCTTTTAATGATAATTCTGATATGTTTGTTGATGTTAATGTGTGCTCACAGGTGAATAGTAATAGGCGAGTAGATAGACAAGGGGAATGTAGGTTGTTTTTTGAACCCAATATTGTGGTAAACAACAAGGGCGATTTTAAATTATATAATTACACTAATCAGTCTTTTGATAGGGAATGTGTTGATTTATTTTCAAAAGGTTTTAGTTTCGTACCGTGGAGGAGGGGGAACTTGGTAAATACCATTCTGGATCTGAAATTATTTACCCGAAAGTTGAATTTAAAAATATTGTATCAGAGTAATTCTTGGGGTGTTAATGAGAATGGCCGAAATGGATTGTCCAAACCAAGCACTTATAATCCACCCATGCATGATAAGATAGCGTTTTTTGAAAAAGTAACTGAAAATGATATTAGAGATGCTTTTATCCACCATGGCAGGGATTTTTATAGTAGTAAAAACCTGACACAACAGGAGGAACTTATACTAAATAGGATTTTGGCCACTAAGAATATTAGAATCATGAAACCCGATAAGGGTAGTGGCATAGTGATAGTGGATAACAATGATTATGTTTCTTATATGAATGCCATGTTGGTAGAAGATACATATAGGGAAATCAGCAGGAACGAGATTAACATAGCACATAAAAGGATTGATACTACACTATTTGACATGTTGTTTCAGGGAGAGGTGGATGAACAGGAATGGCGATTTTTACAGAATGATTATCCTGTGATTAGTGGAATTTTCGGCATTCCCAAAATACATAAAGGCTTAGACAACTTACATTTTAGACCAATAGTGGATGGTAAACATAGTAAGACACATTTCATTAGTCAATTTTTGGATTACCACTTAAAACCAGGTATTGTATTTTTTTCACATATCCTCAAGGATTCCTGGGATTTTTTGGGTAAAATTAAAGCTATAGAATTTGAAGATGGCGACACATTTATTACCTTGGATGTGTGTAATTTATACACTGTTATACCTCATGATAGTGGTTTAGACTGGTTAGAAGAACAATTGTATTACACTAACCTTTACGATCATAACAAAATTAACGTTTTGGTTAAATTAATGGGCATTGTATTAAAAAACAATTTTATATTTTTTGAGGGGGCCTATTACAAACAGGTTAGTGGAGTAGCCATGGAGGCAGCATGTGCCCCAGGTTTTGCGAACGTTGTTTTGACCTATTGGGAATTAAATTATGTGTTCAATTCAGAGTATTTTAAATATATCAAATTTTATGGTCGATTTTTAGACGATTTATTTATTATTTGGAAAGGGGAACAAGCAGTTTTAAAACGGTTTTTAGAATATATTAATAGTAGTGTATGGTTTTTAAAATTTACACATGTCGTTAGCCAGGAGAGTATAAGTTACCTGGATATCAAGCTAACTTACGATAAGACCAAGAAGAAGCTCGTGTCTAATATATATAGGAAGTCCACCTTCTCAAATTCGTATTTACATTTTGACAGTTGGCACCCTCACCATCAGAAGAAAGCGGTGGTTAAAGGCCAGATGGTGAGGGCAGCAAGAATGGTCAGTGAGGAGGTGGATTTCGAACATGAAATTAAATTTATTATTAGTTTATTTTCAAATAGGGGGTACCCATATGAATTTTGTAGTAGCATAGCCAAAGAAGTGAGAGGTAAAAGACACAATGGTATTTATAAGGCTCTATTACATAGTAATGGGATGATATCTAGTGAAAGTCACCAAAGTCAACCTGTTGACGTTGGGAAGTTTATTTGCAACAACATTCCTTTGTACATCACCACATTTAATGGCATTTCTTCATGTACAAAAATATTATTAATAAGAATTGGAGATTTATAAGTACAGACAAATCACTTGGGGAAATGTTTATAGGGAGTGTAACATATGTTTTTAGGAAGGACACTTCTTTTAAGGATTTGTTTGAAAGCTTGAATGTCAATACTCATAATATTTCACAAAAGCCTAGGGGTAATTTCAAATGCGGTAGGTGTTCAACGTGTAAGTATCTGATTAACATTGACACAGCTGTGGCAGTTAACAATTACAACATCAGAATTAACCAACATATAAATTGTTATACAACAAATGTTGTTTATATTGCTGTTTGCCAACAGTGTGAAGGGTTTTATGTGGGCAAAACCAGTAGACATCTGAGGGACAGGGTTAAAGAACATCTACTGGACATTAAAAACAAAAAATTAACTAATGCCCTTGCCAGACATATAAATCAATATGAAAACCATTATTTTAGGTTTTTTGGAGTTATACACCAGAATTTGGATTTACAAGGCAAGTTAACTAAATATAATTTGGATTTGTTGGAATTGAGGATGCAGATATTACTTAATGCTAATCAATATCCCGGACTTAACGAATATATTAGTATTAAGCCTATTTTATGGTTGAATAATATTAAGGGTCATTAACACAGTTTCTCATTTTTACCATATGGTTAAACTGACCATGTATACTATTTATGTGGTTTACTATATGGTTTTGTTGTATATATGTAAGGTATTGGTATATATACATACAAACATATGGGACTCTGCTCTATATTGAATATGTTTATCATTTGATAGATCTTTATACAAAACACATATACTTCTATAGGTCAACCATATACATGTGCAAATTACATATTTTATGTTGAATTTTTTTACATATATTACATTATGTACATATTTAATTGATGAAATATTTTTTATAATTATTTATTTATTTATATGTACATATTTATGGTGGGTAGTGGTTTTATCCCCTTATTAATTTTAAATATGGTCCAATTATGCATATACAATTTTAAACAATATAGTAGTTTTTCTTTATAGATACAATATAAATTATTATATAAGGTATTGTGTGCATGAAATGGGCACAGTTAGTTTTCTTATAGTAATACAATAGTTTTTCCCTATATATATATATATTACTTTTACCTTGCATCACAGAATATATTTAAGCAGCACACAGATATAACAACATTCAACAGGTTTTAAAACACAATAAATTATTATTATTAATAATAAAAATAATAATTATAAATTATCACACATATATATATATATATATATAATTTTTATATACATTTTTTATATATATTTTATTATTTTTACATATCAATTATGGTCTTTGGAATTTTAACAACATATTTATTTATATTTTGTGCAGAATATTCATAATATATTATCATTGCCTGGAGGAGTCTACTATATTCCATAGCTGTATATAGTTTTATATAGGTTTAAACAATACTTGCATTAGCTGCCTTTCATTTTGTTGTGATTTTTGAATTAATTCACAAGCATTTGATTGGTTTATGGGCTCATTAATTTACATTGTGTATGATATTTAAGTGATTCACATGCAGTATGTGTTGTTCTGATGAAGTTCGTGTAACGGACGAAACCTAGGTCGACGTTTTTATCTGTTTATGTTTTTACTCAATAAATTTTGTTTGGAGCGTTTATGGGCCCTGGTTTTCCTTTTGGAGTGTGGCAGTAATTCCGTTTTATACTACAGCAGTTCTACTTCGGTTGTGGAGCCTATTTCCCACGTTTTTATTATACATCCTGTGGGGTGTCATGAGGCACTGGATCTCTACACTGTGGGCCATGTGGTGCAGAAGATGGACCCGAAACTGTAGGGGAAGGAATGGTAGGATCTGAAACACTGGATGTCTGTGAGGGCAGTGCTCTCCTTATGACTGCAAAGGCACCCCCCCCATAACCCGAGGAGAGCTCCGGCTCCGAAGAACCAGAAGCTCCCCCCGGAGCCACGAGAGAAGGCTCCAAGGTCAAGGTAGGAGCCGAACTCATCTGAGCCGATGCTCCGATAGGTAAAGCTGGAACTAATAAATGCTCAGTCCAGCTGTCCCCCCCCCCACGGAGCCGATCGTAGAGTGTTGGCCCCAGACCCCCTAGTCGGCACTGAAGTAGTCTGAGCAGTAGGAACTGAAGAAGCCAAAGAAGGTCTCAGCACCGTAGGGTCCACAACTATCAGCTCCACACATTCCGGCTCCGAGACCACAGTAGGGGTCAGAGGAGGAATCAAAGTAGGGAGTACTGGTCTGGTCAGATCCAAAGCCAACTGGGTTGATGCCGACAAAATCTTTGCAAGAGCAGGTGTCCTCAAAAGCTTCTGCACCAAACGATCCATGTCCAAATCTGAAAGACTTCTGGAAGAACCAGATGCTAGTGTCAGTGATGCCACAGATTGGAAAATTGGGGATCGGAGCATAGGAAACACAGGATCTAAAACTGGTGATCGGCTCCTAGCTTGAACTACCATCAGCTCCGACACAGATGGAGCTGAGGTAGATGTCTGAGTCAATGTGGTCCGTTCCAAGAATTTTTGAATCTTTTTTGAAGGCGTTGGAACTGTCTGAAGAAGCTGAAGATGGTCTCTTAGAGCTTTGTCAAACTAGGACGAAGAAGGTGAAGAAGTCTTATTTAATGGAGTTTGACCTTTCTCTAAATCCTCAGCAAAGGAAGACTTTAACAAACCCCTTAGTATCAATTTCTTCTTTCACTCTTGAAGCACCCTTGAGCTGAAAGAATGGCAAATGGAACAACTTTCCTGCAAATGCAGGGCTCATAAACAGTATACACATTCGGAGTACCCATCAGTGATCGACATCTTCTGCAAGCACTTTGGACATCTTTTAAATCCTGAGAACCTGGTCTCCTTGTTATCCTTATTTTGTTTACTTGCCATCATCATCTTCTTTCGGCTGTTCCCGTTAGGGGTCGCTACAGCAGATCATCTGTTTCCATTTCTTCCTATCCTCTGTATCTTGCTCTGTCACACCAACCACCTGCATATCCTCTCTCACCAATCCATAAACCTTATCTTAGGCCTTCCTCTTTTCCTGTTACCTGGTAGCTTCATCCTTAGCATTTTTTCCCAATATACTCAGCATCTCTCCTCAGCACATGTCCAAATTAATGTAATCTTGCCTCTCTAGCTTTGTCTCCAAACCTTCCAACCTGGGCTGACCCTCTAATATACTTATTCCTGATCCTGTCCACCCTCATCGCACCCAGTGCAAATCTTAACATCTTTAACTCTGCCACATCCAGCTCTAACTCCTGCCTTTTTGTCAATGCCACTGTCTCCAACCCATATAACATAGCTGGTCTCACTACCCTCTTGTAGACCTTCCCTTTCACTCTTACTGGTACTTGTCTCTCACAAATCAGTCCTGACACTCTTTTCCACCCACTCCATCCTGTCTGTACTCTCTTCTTCTACTTGTCATCCTGAACACGAAATATCAGAAACACAACACAGTATAAGAGCCTTCTAACTTAAACAGACTATCAACAATCTGTAAGAAACAACGCTATTAAAGTGTACAGTAAAGAACAATAAACAGCCCTCTAACTTAAACAGGTTGTTTAAAAGTCTTTATATGTATCAGCCTACAGTACTATCAAACATACAGTAGAACCTCAGAAAACCCGGCTACTGAGGAGAAGAATAAGTGAAAAGGCACACACACACACTCTAATACTTGAAACATGACTATTTTTTTAAACTCTTCTAACTGAAACTATAATCTAATTCTAAGGTAGCACAACTATACCAGAATCAGGTAAAGGGATAGGGTTTTAAAGGCCCAGCAATTGGCCAACTAGAAAAAATCAGCAAAAAGATTCAAAGACAAAGAATAAATGCATAGAAATATGTGATTAATTAATAACAGCATTATTAGACTATGATTATTAACTTTCAGCAATTTTTAACAAAAATTAATAATAAAGAAAGTTTGAACTTAGCCAGAGCTAGCTCTCAACGACTCAAATTGCTTCAGTGGCAAATGAGATCTGGGGAATGCCCTATGGCATCATGGGATAGGAATAGAGCCACGAGCTAGCTGTAGTCCTCGAGCTTTAGAAAACGGCCGAGTCAGAACCGAGGAGCGGTACCGAACCCATCAGTCAAGAATGAGGGTGAGATAGGACAACTGCACATTAACAGGTTATGTTCAGTGAGACCTGATCATAACTCTTTGTAGTGTTTGAAGTCTTATCTATTCCATATATAACAGTTACAAAAGAAAAAAAAATTAGATGTGATTTACCATCTTTTAAAGCCGGGAAAGCACTTAATGAATGCTGTCACATAGACAGCTATTAAGGAAAAATGTCAGGGACAGTCGTTTAATACTTCTCTAATTTAAATAAATTACTTGCAGACTAATATCTGTAAACTTTGGTGGGCATAGGAGGTAAGATATTCAGGGACTGAGGGAATGTGCCTTCCCTTATATGTTACTGTCACAGCATTTAGGGAGTCTGTAACAATTGTTACAAACCTCTAAAATCACTGTTATTTGGGGGGGGGGGTTGTTGTACAGTAGCAAATAACAGGTTTATCTTTTTTTTCCAATTTTGGAGAGTAATCATGATGCTCCATGCACTACATAATAGTTGGCACCACTTAAGAAATACTGATGACTTCCAAAGGGTTGTAAGACCAAACATATAAGCTCCCCATGCAAAGAGTCAAAAGCTTTGTTGAAGTCTATGAACTGTGCTGATATTGGTATAATATCACCTTGAGAAATTTGCTGAATATTATAAAAAAATCTTAAAATGCCCTGTTGGTTAGAGATGAATCCCTGTTGACTCTTACTGATTAAGATGATTAGAATTTGTTCAGGTTTAGTAGCTAGTGTCTATGCTAGAATTTGTATAACTGCTGGTAGAGAGGCTGGCCTGTAATTCTGGAGGATTAGTAGATCCCTGCCCTCTTTAGGAACAGTGATTATGGTTACTGCTGTAGCATTCTACGGTAATATGCCCAACAAGAAGCTTTCTTTATAAAGGGAGAATAAGGTCTAATTCTTTCCTTAAGTACATATATACATCAACATAAATAATACTCTGTAAGTTTACCAAATCTTGTTTCATAAGTTGCTAAGTCTTTCTGGGACTCTACTCATCACTTCCGCAAGTGTTTGACAAAATTTGATCACCTTCCATGTTGGACCAATATGTGTAGTTGAAAGAGTTGTAAAATTCATTTTTTGATATCAGTCTGTAGTGCTAGATTCTTTTGTGGAATTGGGTTCAGTAACACTATGCAGGAGACACCACAGTAGAGGCTATTTGCACACTCCAGTATCACCATGCTATGGTCCAACAGTATGTCAGGATTAAATTTCACACTATTAGTTCTGTTCAGCAATTTGCACTTAATTAAAAGTTATTCTAGCCTACCGGTGTCCCCAGAGTGGGCTGCAAAATATGTAAAATTGGAGGTGTCAAGAAACAGGAGATGCTATGCATCCACAAAATAAAATTATTTTATCCAAGTTTACTGTTTACAAAGTCTAGGGTTCCCTTTTGGGATTTCCCCCTTATAATTAGTGACCACACTGAAATCTCCATTGAGCCACACTGGAATAGAGTGGTCTACCGAAGACTAATACAGAGTAGAAGGAATGAAAGGGATTCTGGTCTTTTTTATTTTATTGGGCTCATAAAATATTCCCACAATTACTGTCACTTGTTCAGATTTTATCTTAACAGCTACCTACCTGCCCCTTTTTGTCCAGCCTAGTATGTCACTGAATAGGATTAGAGCACCCTGAGAAACATCCACACTCTGCAAGGCAATATACCAGTCCCAACAGTCTGACAGGTTTTTCTTGATATTGGCCAGTTTTACTTTCACATCTTGTAAACAAGCAACATGAATCCTCAGCTGCTGAATCCTTCTCAGCACTCAAACTGTTGTAATGCTGATATTAAGGCCCCTTATATTCCACAAGCGAAATCTGATTGGCTGTACCACTTTTATGTTATGATTTGCCTACATAGCTGTTGAGAACTACAAAGTGTTATAATTAGTGGAGAAAAACTTGTTGACAGCTCAACATGAGATGCCTACTCTGAGGCAGGAAATGCACTCAGTCCTACTAATTAGCCCTTGCTGCCTGGAAAATCATGAATTACCACCAGCACCCAAACCAGAATACTGAAAATCTGACCAAGGGTTTAAAAATCCAGTGTTAGCCTATGGTTGATATAGTACTACTCCCAACCCTTACAATTCGAGTGTAATGTAAAAGGCTTCACAACATATAACTACTAATATGTGTGAGAAGGAAACAGTGCAGACTTGCTGCCCTGTTGTAAGTAACGGAACCTGTCAGAGCTACCGATCCTGATATGATTCATTGGACTTAACCATTTGGCACATATAAATGGTAGAAGCAGATAGTGGTGCCTGTATCCCAATTGCATATTGAACCATTCTGTACCATAGGGGGCTTCAGAACCATAATTTTAAATTCCTTAGAGTAAACTTTCTGCTAAATCCAGAATTCAAGAATGACTGACTGTTTAGACTTAGGCAGCAATTAAAGTCCCCCCAGCATTAAGCCACAATAACAAAACTGTGTATCTATGAATGGAATGTACCAACTGCCATATAGGTGACCTAGGAGGAGACACTCTCTGTGACCTGTTGACTCATTCAAAACAAGTAAAAATTATATTAAGCTGTGTGCTCCCTTCATTAATCACTACTGCTCAAAGAGGAAAAAAACAAGCACAATGTGGCAGTCATAACATTTCAGATAAACTGTATATCACCCTGATAAGGACTCCATATGAAAAAAATGAGTAGCTTAACAACATATGTTGTCCCATTGTGACAGAGAAAAGAAAATCAAATGCATCATTCTGTATTAACAACTTAACAAGCAACTAGCCAGTTGATAGGTTCAGTTCCAACTGTGCCTTAACTGCAGAAACATTAAGTGGTCATAGAGATTTTGAAGGTTTCAATAGAGGGATAAGCTCTGTATCCCACTGTGTCACAAGTTCACTGGTCAGATAGGAGTCCCCACCCCACTGTAACTGATGCTATCACCTCTACCAGACAAGTGAGATAATATTCCTGCTCTAGTTGGTCCAATTCTTTTGTTGTGGGTTCAGATCCCCATGCCCACTGGGTCTCCCTTCTCTTCTTCAGATAGGCTTGCTAAAGGCAGATATTTATTTTGACTTTCCACCACAAAATTAAGCTTTTGTTGGGTGGCTAGGGAAGATACATTGTGGTTCCTGCTGTCTTGAATGCGTGAGGCATTTCTTGATTGATATATATATATATATATATATATATATATATATATATATATATATATATATATATATATGGTTTACTATCAAATGAAGTATTCGAACAACATATGTTCGAACACTTCATAGTTCGGCAGGTTATGTGAGCGAACGTTATAATTGCGAACGGACTGTGCATTCGCAATTATAACGTTCGCTCATGTAAGGGGATCGCGATACAGTGCGGTTAGGGAAATACATCCCTTTCCTCACTGTAGTGCGATCTCGGAGTTGGAATATTAAGTTAGGGGGGGTGCAGGGGGGCAATAGATGTGAGTTTAGGCTAGTTAGGTAGGGAGTTAAGGGAAGGGTGGGAGTGCTGCGACATTTTCGACAATTAACAGCTGTTTTCGACATTAGGTACATACAGAAATGCTCATTTCCGATGTTTAAATTCGAACAATAATACACTTTTTTTTATTTTCGATTTTATGATAGTAAACCTATATATATATATATATATATATATATATGTGTATATATATATATATATATATATATATATATATATATATATATATATATATATATATATATATATATATATATATATATATATATATATATATATATGCATATATATATATATATATATATATATATATATATATATATATATATATATATATATATATATATATATATATATATATATATATATATATATATATATATATACACACACACACACACACACACACACACGATGTGCCGAAAAGTTCTAAGCCCGAACAACTTTCTAAATTCTGAGCTTCATTTTGCCTCTGTAGCCGAAAAAAATGGTTATTTTATTTTTATTTATTTTACATTTGTTGACCAGGATAGTCCGACTGCATGCATGTCCATTTTCAGCAGAGGCCCGGGGAGAAGGGAGAAAAGCTCTAAGGTAAGTAGTTACGATTACAGAAAATATTACGTATTACAATTAGAAAATTTACAATGGTTATATGCATAAACAAGTTATTCAAATTCTACAGGTTAGAGGTAATCCTGAGTGTAAATCAGGATTAAGTTACACAATTTGACAGATTAACAGTTTTTACTCATTCTAGAGGAGAGTTAGTCAGGCTTGATACATTGACATAGCCAGTTAAGTGTCAGATGTTGTTTGAGTCTTGTCTTAAATTAACACAGGGTAGAGAGTTCCAGACTCTACCTACTGAGTTGGCAAAGAGAGTGTCACCGGCTGAATTATTAATTTTAGTAGTCTGAATTAGTAGTCTGTTAGAGGATCGAAGTGTTCTGGGATTGTTATAAGGGGTGATAATGTTTTTAAGTGCAGGAGTACAGTCTGGATTATAGAGTATTTTATAGGCCAAAATCAGTTGGTTATACTGGAGTAGGCTGGGTAGTTCTAGCCACCCAAGCTGGTTTAGATTGACACAATGATGTGTCCTGAAAGGCAGCCCAGTGGCAAATCTGGCGATGTGATTGTAGCAGATTGAGAGTTGGTTAACATGTAGGTCGAATTTTAGATTATTATCTATGATGACATTAGTAGTTTTGTAGAGGGGTCAGGGGAGATTACTATGCCATCATTTGCTTTTACGGTAAAGGTGAATGCAGTAGACCTATGTGTTGGTGAGAAAAACAGCATTTTAGTTTTTTGGGGATTTAGGATCTGACGACGATCAGAAAGCCAGTTTTCTATTGTATTAAAAGTGGTCTGGGTAGCTGACCATAGCTCTGTTGGGGATGTGGCTGAGCAAATCAGGGTGGAGTCATCAGCATATTGGATACACCTGACTTTTGGGATGACAGTATAAAGGTCAATGTTAAGTTGTCTATCTCGCCTTCATTCTTGCTGGATGGGTTCGGAGCCGACCTCGGCTCCGACTCGGCCACTCTAAAAGCTCGAGAGTTGGTTCCACCGGCTCGAGGCTCCCCTTATATCCCACAATGCTAGGCGAGAGTTACCTCAGATCTCGTTTGCCGCTACAGCTTCGAGGTTGGTTTTTCTACCGGTTCCTGGTGAGTACTATTTTCTTGTGAAAATTAGACTTTAAAAACCCCTTTAATTTAATACTTTTTCTTAGTTAGTGTAGGTTAGAAAACTTTTATTCCCTACCCAAAAAAATTTCCGTTCCTTTCCCACAAGAACCTTTGGTTCTTCCCTTGGGCCTATAGGCCTTTCCTTCCCTAGTGGAGTGTGTGTGTTTATGGTAGTTTAAATTACTAGTATTACTATATTTTTTGTGGTATTTAACTGACAGGGTATAACTAGTGTGTTTGTGTGCGTGTTTGTGTACACCTGTTCAGTCAAAATGTCAAAAGAAGCAAAGGTCTCCGGATTCAAGAAGTGTGATGCGTGCTGTCAGAAAATGTCTCTGACAGACGCCACACTTCTTGTGTCTATTGTCTGGGGCCTTTGCCTGCAGGACTCCTGTGCTGTGTGCCATGGCTTCAGCCCCAGGGTCCTGCAGGAAAGAAAGAATAAATTAATTCTTAGAGGCTTACTCAAGCCAGAGGATTCCCTGTCTGTTTCTACAGGGAAGCCCTCTAAGGCATCTAGGTCTTCGGCTCCGGTATCTGAGCCGAGACCTAAGGTTTCTCAACCTTTGCCTTCATCGGCTCCGGCTGGAGCCGATAAGTCTCAGTCCACAGTTTCTGTGGCTCCCTCGGCCGGGGGCGGAGCCGAGGTTATAGAAGTTCCCGTGTCGGCTCCGACCAGACCTTCGGAGCCGACAACTAGGAAGAGGTCCAGGTCACCATCTCTTGGCTCCGTTCATTCGGCTCCAGGATCTCCCCTGCTGTCTGAACGGAGCCAAAGGTCTCACTCCTCTAGGTCATCGAGGCTGTCGGATCATGACCTTCAGAGGGTAGTGAGTCGACTACTTAAGTCCGAGGCACTGGCCCAGATGCTTCAGAGCCCGACTCATCAGTCGATGCCTGCCCCGGTCCATCAACTTATTCCTCCTTCGACTCTCTTGAGTTCGGAGCCGGGTCGTGTCGGAACCGAGACTGTGATTACGTCGGAGCCGATACAATTGTCTTCGGCTCCGTCGTCGGCTCCGTTTTCTTCTTTGGAAGAATCTCGGCGCCGGACTTCCCTCGTCGGCTCCGAGGGGGTGAGTGGCATCGGACCCTTGTCCGACCCCCCTCTCCCTCTCGGAGCTTCGGTGCTGGTGAGTTCGGCTCCAACATCGGCCTCGGAGCCATCACTGTCGGTGCCGAGGGGGGTTCTTAGCTTCTCGGAGCGGGGACCTCTGGCTCTGCCTGACAGGGGTGCATTCGAGGTCATGCGGAGTGTGTTAGAGCCTGGCTCTACTCCACAGTCGGCTCCGTCCGCCCCTCCCTCTATGGTGCCTCAGGCTAAGTCGACTCACTCCCTCATCCCGGACCGCAGAGCGCCTGCTCCTCAGGAGCCCCTGTGGGGATTTCATCCTCTTCCGAGGCCTCTCCTGATTTGGCAGATGAGCCCCCTCGGAAGAGGAAGTGTAAGAGGAAACACATTGACTCACCTGAGTCCATCACGTCAGACACAGATTTGGATGATTCTGAGGGTTCCCCCCGTTCCCCTTCTGAAGATGTCTCATTTGCAGACATTCTGGAGATCCTGAAACAGAGGGGAAATTGGCCAGCCCTCAACCCTTCGGAGGACGAATCTGTGTATCTTGAGGCATTTGGCTCTCGTCCTTCCACCTCCTGGGTGTCCCCCCCCTTCGACCCCCTCATGCAGGTGGTTGCTAAGAAGGCATGGACGGCTCCTGATTCAGTGGACCCCACTCCCAGGAGACCCTCTAAGTTCATAACAGCTCCAGCAGATAAACAATTTTTAACAAAAGGAGTTTCTGTGGATGCTATGGTGGTAGCTGCTGCCACAAAGAAGGAACTAGCTGATCCTTCAGTACCTGTCCATCCACCTAACAAGGAATCTAGGTCCATGGATAGGTACGGGAAGCGGATGTTCTCCTCAGCGACATTTACCATGCGTTCGCTGAACTACCTGTGCCATTTTACTCGGCTTCAAAGGGACTTGATCAAGGAAGCGAGTGAAATGTTAAAGGATCCTACGGCTGCGGGTTTTCAAGACAAGATGAACACGCAGCTGGCTACCCTTAATTCCATATCCAACTCCTCCATGCGCCTCCTTTCTTACGCGGCTGATGGAGCGAGCAGAGCCGCAGGGACAGGTGTGGCCTTACGTAGGCACGCCTGGATGCGGCTATGCAATTTTGCGGACCCTTTCAAGACGTCTTTCACGAACTTCCCTTTTTGATGGATCATCTCTCTTTGGTCCTCAAGTGAAAGAAACCCTGACTAGGTGCGAGACTGATGGCAAGACCCTTTCTGCCGTCGGAGTCCGTTTTTCAACTCCTTCCAGGCCTTACCCCAAAGGCCAGAAGGGTG